>NW_026876474.1:0-19211 GCF_032173495.1 Musca vetustissima | reverse complement strand
GAAACAACCCCTTTGTGCTTTCATGAATTATCACCAGAACAGAGTTTGCAACTTCAAGCCGTAGTGTCAGAATTTCCTTCTTTTGATAAACTTGGTCTGGGCAGAACTACACTTTTAAGCCACCATATTGACACTGGCGACGCTGTGCCCATAAAGTGCAAACATTACCCGCTGTCACCTCCCAGGCAGGCAGAAGTATATGGTGAACTCGATCGGTTGCTACAATTAGGTATAATTGAGGAATCTAATTCTAATTCGACTTTGTTTAGACTCGAGGAAGTTAAATGCTATAACCAAGAAAGACTCTTATCCATTGCCACACATTAATGGTCTACTGTCTAGGTTGCAAGATACTCAGTTTATTAGCGGGATAGATTTGAAGGATGCGTTTTTCCAAATACCGCTCACAGAATCATCTAAGGAAAAGACAGCTTTCGCTGTACCCGGTAGACCTCTCTACCAGTACACTGTTATGCCATTCGGTCTTTGCAACGGTCCTCAGTCCATGAGCCGTTTAATGGATAAATGCATTCCCTCTCGTTTAAGAGAGAAAGTCTTTATCTATTTGGATGACCTCCTTGTTTGTAGCGCCACATTCTCTGAACATCTTCAAATCCTTCGTGAGGTAGCCCAACTGTTAAAGTCCGCCGGACTGACCATTAATGTTTCCAAGAGCAAATTTTGTCAAGCCGAGATCATGTATTTAGGGTATAGGATAGGGAAAGGTTGTCTTAAGGTTGACCCAGACAAAGTCTCAGCAATTGTTGATTTTCCATTGCCAAAAACCGCCAGACAGTTACGTCGTTTTATGGGTATGGCAAATTGGTACCGTACTTTTATCAACAATTTCGCTGATATGTCCGGCCCACTAACTGATTGTTTGCGTGGTGGAAAAGGAAAATTTAATTTAACGCCTGAAGCAATAAACAGTTTTGAATTAGTTAAAAAGGCGCTGAGTGAAGCACCAGTACTCGCCCAACCGGATTTTTCTAAGGAGTTCATCATTCAGTGTGATGCCTCCCGTGTTGGTGTTGGAGGAGTTCTTTATCAGATAGACGATAATGCTAGGGAGAAGCCAATAGCTTTTGTATCACAAAAATTAAATCGCGCTCAGCGAAATTATACAGTCACAGAACTGGAATGTCTGGCTGCAATTGTTTGTGTGAATCGTTTTAGACCCTACGTGGAGGGCTTACCTTTTAGGATCATTACGGACCATTCTAGCCTCAAATGGCTAATGAGCCAAAAAGACCTGAGCGGCAGATTGGCCCGTTGGAGCCTAAAACTCCAGGGTTTTGATTTCCGAATAGAGCATCGCAAGGGTTCTCTAAATGTTGTTCCAGATGCGCTATCACGCTTTGATGTAGACGCTTTAGACCTTGACTTGTGCTTCCCAGAAATAGATTTATCATCCAGCGATTTCGATTGTCCTGATTATCATGCGCTCCAGACTATCGTCAAGGAAAACCAAAGCTCTTTACCAGACGTTCAGATTCAAGATAATAAAGTATTTAAACGCGTAAAGTTTCGCATGGGTGTTTGTAATGAAGAAGACAGCTTATGGAAGCTTTGGCTCCCAAAATCTTTAAGAGAGACTGCTATTAAGCTTGGTCATGAAGTAAGCTGTCACGGGGGATTTTTGAAAACTTTGGCCCGTATACGGGAGAAATATTATTGGCCCTCAATGACCAAAGACATCAAACAATATGTTAATTCTTGCGATGATTGTAAAATCATTAAACCACCCACCCAAATACTCCGTCCACCAATGGGCAGTTCTTTTAAAACCCTACGACCAATGCAAAGACTGTACTGTGATTTTTTAGGCCCATATCCATCCACAAAGACTAGAAATACTTATCTCTTCATTATTCTTGACCATTTCACTAAGTACATTTTCCTCAAGCCTATGCCATCTGCCACTTCTATCAATGTTATCGATTACTTTCAAAATTATATTTTCAATACTTTCGGGGTCCCACAATTTATTCATTCGGATAACGCCAAACAATTCATATCTAAAGAAATACAAGATTTTTTCGAACTCTACGGCGTAACACATATTCGAACTGGCCTATACTCACCACAAGCCAACGCGGCAGAACGGGTAAACCGAGAAATAATTTCAAAGATTCGTTTTTATTTAAAAGATCAACCCGATCATTGTAGCTGGGATAAATTTATTCCTCGTATTCTGGGAACTTTGCGTAGTGATTTCCATTCGTCAATTGAATGCTCACCATATTACGCCATGTTCGGCCAGAACATGTGTATGCATGGCTCCACGTATGCCCTGTTGGATAAACTAAATATACTGGCGGATGACACTATAGTGGCCAGAACAGACAAGCTATCCAACATTAGAAATAACATTTCTGATAAGTTGGAAAAGGCGCACGAAAGGGCTACCAGAATATACAACACCAGGGTAAAACACATAACGTATAGAGAGGGACAGGAAGTTTTCCGAAAATCTCATAATCTTAGCAACTTTGTAAAGGGCATTAACGCGAAATTTACCCCCAAGTATATTAAATGCCGAATAAGAGCAAAAGTCGGTAAATCTTTATATGACGTAGAAGATCTTCAAGGAAGGCTAATTGGTAGATTTCACGCTGCGGATCTTAAGCCATAAATCAGTCAATGTAATACTTCATCTCTTTTGGAGTTATTTTGCCCGGCTTTTCGTGGGTCGAGCCACACGTTTGTATTTTAAAATAAAAAAAAATCCTTTTCCTGTTCGTTACTCAATTGACATTTTCATAACGAAGCAGTTTTGTTAGGGATTTGTTTTCGACAATTTTCCCTTACAGCAAAAAAACGCTAAAGCTGCACCAAAAACGCTAAAACTGCACAAAAACGCTGCATGTGCATTGACCTTGTATACTATGCCAGGATTTGATTGGCTAATCCATGGGTTTTTTTTTTATTGCCAAAAGAATTTATTGCCGTTAGTTTTGCATTCCATTGCTTCTGCACATATGTGTGTGCTTTTTCTTTTGGTAGTTAGAAGGAATGTAAAAAACAAGATCGTTCAGTTGGTCAGTGCGAGTCTTAAGGAAAAGTTGAAGAAGATCAAAACTTAAAAAAAGGAAAAAATTATGGAATGTTCTCTTGTGCCTAAAAATGAAAACTAAAACAAAAATTAAAAGAATTGCGTACAGTTTTGGCAAAAAAAAAAAAAAAAAAAATTAAAAGAAACTAAATTAAACAGTGTACAGTTTGAAAAAAAAACCTGAAAACTAAACTAAAAATTAAAAGAATTGCATACAGTTTTTTCCAAGTTAAAAATGAAAACTAAATTAAAAGAACAGTTTGAAAATAAAAACCTGAAAACTAAATTAAAAGAACAGTGTACAGTTTGCAAATAAAACCCTGAAAAATAAACTAAAATTAAAAGAATTGCATACAGTTTTGGCAAATTAAAACGAAAACTAAATTAAAGAATTAAAATGAAAAAAATCATGTACAGTTTTGGCAAACTAAATGTAATACTAAATTAAAAATTAAAAGAATCGTGTATTGTTTTGGCAAACTAAAAGAATGAAATCCAAATTAAAAATTAAAAGAAAAATGTACAGTTTTGCAAAATAAATAAAAACCTAATAAAAATACAATTATAATAATGAATCTTACTAAATTACAAATGAAAAAACTATTCAATAAAATCGTTGCCCGAGTAAAATAACCATAATAAATGACATCTATTACAACAACTTTACAATATATCAACAACATACAGCATCTACAATAACGGAAAACCAGCAAATGCCAACAACAATAAGGTGGACCATCATCAGTCATCATCAACAACTGTAATGCCAGATTTAGTTTTAAAAATTAGTTGTAAGTAGCTATTAAGTATGAATATAATATATAATACTATTATTAATAATAAATGTTTGTATAATTAAAATGAAAATCTAAATTAATATTATTTTGGGGAGAGAGTAGTTGGACCATGTGCTGTGCGGTGTAACGGTATATCGAGGTAACGGTAAAATGGTGAGTGTGTACGTTACCACGTGCGTACTTTTATGGCGGAGAAAAATACACTCCATGTGACAACTACAGCAGTCACAAATGAGTTGAGGAGGTTAGTTTTCCTGGCCAATTTCATGTGTTTTTTTTATTTTTTTTGATGTGGTTTGATTTATTAGGCATGTAAAACTCCTATGTTACAAAGCGATAACCCGGGGATACAGTGAACTCGCCACGGCAGAGCTAGCCAAATAAAACGTATAACATGCCCTGTACTCTAGATTGTCGTAACTATATGGTTAATCCTGTTTACAGTATTGACTCGCTCGTAACAAGGGTATTATGTCTTTGTGCATATGTTTGTAACAGGCAAAAGGAAACGAGATCGACTCATGGTTCCTTTTGAGAATATGCATAGAATCACTTTCTGAGTCGATTTATGCATGTCCGTCCGTCTGTCCGTCTGTAGATGTTAAATTGTAAACAAAGTACAGATAGCATTTATGATCCTATTTGGATGAAATTTGGCACAAGTCACTTATTTGGCCCAAGGACGAACCCTATTGAAATTGGGAAAAATCGGTTCAGATTTAGATATAGTTCCCATATATATTTTCGTCCGATTTATAGTAAATGGGGCACCAAAGTCCCCCTATATCTTTCGATTTGCATGAAATTTGGCATAGAGTACTGAATTAGGTGCAGAACGATATGTGCCAAGTTTCGAGAAAATCGGTTCAGATTTACATATAGCTCCCATATATAGGTTCGTCCGATTTATGGTAAATGGGGCACCAAAGTCCCTCTATATCCTTCGATTTGCATGAAATTTGGCATAGAGTACTAAATTAGGTGCAGAACGATGTGTGCCAAGTTTCGAGAAAATCGGTTCAGATTTAGATATAGCTCCCATATATAGGTTGGTCCGATTTAAGGTAAATGGTGCACCAAAGTCCCTATATATCATTCGATTTGCACGAAATTTGGCATAGAGTACTGAATTAGGTCTAGAATGATGTGTGCTAAGTTTCGAGAAAATCGGTTCAGATTTAGATATAGCTCCCATATATAGGTTGGTCCGATTTAAGGTAAATGGTGCACCAAAGTCCCTATATATCATTCGATTTGCACGAAATTTGGCATAGAGTACTGAATTAGGTCTAGAATGATGTGTGCCAAGTTTCGAGAAAATCGGTTCAGATTTAGATATAGCTCCCAAACATAGTTTTTTCCGATTCTATGTAAATGGTGCACCAAAGTTCCTATATACCTTTCGATTTGCATGAAATTTGGCACAGCGTACTGAATTAAGTCTGGAATGACGTGTGCTAAGTTTCGGAAAAATCGGTTCTTTTTTCGATATAGCTCCCACATATACATATACATATATATATATTCGTCCGATTTTACATAAATGGTGCACCAACCTTCTAATGTTTGTCCGATTAACACGATTTTTTGCACAACGTATCAAGTTGAGACTTGAATAACGTTATTGCATTTTGTTGAAATTGATATAGAAATTGAAATTGATGTATTTCGAATGGATGTCTGAATGAAATTAAAATTTTAACAGTGCGGCGACCGAATAGCGTGTATTAATTTTACTATAAGTCGTTTTTCATAAATTTGTCCCATGGTACGAAGTCGACTTTAAATCTGCCCGAATTAAATTAAATTTATCAAAGGTTGCAAAAGGCTTGCGTTCCTTGGATGGGATACATATGTACAATATACCCAAAGTGGTGAAGGGTATCATATAGTCGGCCCAGTCTGACTTTACTGCTTTCCTTACTGGTTAATGTATGTGTACGAAAAATTAAGTACACTGCACTTTAGGTAAGATTTTCCTAAGCTAATGGTATTGAAAATGTGACAAGAATGTAGTAATTTTTGCTTAAGTAGAATTTTTACTATACATGTAAGAAAAATGCAAAATTCGAAAAATACTTTTGTTTGAAAAATTTAATTTCTTTTATTAAGTTTAATATAGTTAAGATAAACTGTAGGGATTCCTATATTGGGGGCTTGGTCAACACGTGGTCCTTTATTGTATATTCCCTGAATTGTTATCCTTTTGTTGGAAAATCCAGCTAGGACTTTGAAAGTGCCTATAATGGGACGAAAACCAGGTTCCAGGTATTTTTCGCCTGACTCCAACCCCAATTTTGTTTTTAACCGACTACGAAAATATAATAATTGATATTCAATGTGAAATATAACCTGGGAGACACAATGAAATTCCTATTAGCCCATCGAGTTGAGATAGATCTCCAAAATTTTGCATAGAGTTGTCTTTTGTCTGTAGGTAAGTCAAGTTCGAAGAACGGTTATATCGGTACACGTTTAAGCATAATCGCCATATAATGATACCCACCAATTTTCGGTATTTTAGGGGTTTTGAGCGCATTTTATTAGCGAATTTGCTGTAATTGGCACATTGGGTTCTTATTGGTTACCAAAACTCTCCTCTCAAATGTATCAATGTTAGCCCCCATATAAAGGTTCCGAAATGGTTGTAATTCGGTATTTGGGATTGTCATTTGCTATGAAATCTCTCTACTAAAAAGTATCAATATCGATCAACCGTTTGGGGTACCCAATATAACGGCACCCCAAGTTTTTCAATTGAATTGCATGTTGGTTTCTAATTGGGTACCAAATCTTCCCGTCAAAAATGATCAATATAACGATACATCCAAAATTTCGGTATTTGGGATTTTGCAGAGCGTTTTTCAACTGAATTCGCTGTCTGTTGATGTTAAATTGAAAACAAATTTAGCACAAGTCACTTATTTGATCCAATGACAAACCCTATTAAAACAATCGGTTCAGATTTGGATATAGCTCCCATATATATTTTCGTCCGTTATTATATAAATGGTGCACCACACTCACAATATGTGTCCGATTGATACCAAAACACCAAACCTCCCAGTATTTGTCCGTTTGCGACAATATTTTGCACAGCGTTCTAAATTAGATCCTTATTGATGTATGCAAAGCTTTGTTGAAATCGGTTCAGCTATATAGCTCCCAATTGTAGTTTCCTCTTAATATTTTTGCGATTGGGCAAAATTTTGCACAGCGTACTGAGTTAGGTCCAGATAGATGTACGCAAAGTTTTCTCGACATCGGTTCAGATTTTGATATAGCTCTCATTTATTTATATTCGTCCGATTTTACCTAATTAATGTACTAACCTCCCAATATTTGTCCGATTGAGATAAAATTTTGCACAGCGTACTGAATTAGTTCCAGTTTGACATCTGTGCATTTATACCCTTCACAGGGTATATTATACCCTTGATACAGGGTATTATGTCTTTGTGCATATGTTTGTAACAGGCAAAAGGAAACGAGATAGATACATGGTTCCTTTTGAGAATATGCATAGAATCACTTGTTAAGTCGTTTTATGCATGTCCGTCCGTCCGTCTGTCCATGTTAAATTATAAACAAAGTGCACGTCGCATTTATGATCCGAATTGGATGAAATTTGGCATAGGCCACTTATTTGACCCAAGGACGAACCCTATTAAAATTGGAAAAAATCGGTTCAGATTTAAATATAGCTTCCATATATATATTTTCGTCCGATTTAATGTAAATGGTGTACCAAAGTCCCTATATATCTTTCGATTTGCACGAAATTAAGCACAGCGTACTGAATTAGGTCTAGAATGATGTGTGTTACGTTTCCTGAAAATCGGTCAAGATTTAGATATAGCACCCATATATAGTTTCGCCCGATTTTAGGTAAATGGTACACCAAAGTCCCTGAAAATCATTCGATTTGCACGAAATTTGGCATAGCGTACATAATTAGGTCTAGAGTGATGTGTGTAAAGTTTTCCTAATATCGGTCCAGATTTAAATATAGCGTCTATATATATATATATATATATATTCGTCCGATTTAAAGTAAATGGTGTACCAAAATCCCTATACATCTTTCGATTTTCACGATATTTGGCACAGCGTACTGAATTAGGTCTAGAATTATGTATGTTAAGTTTTCTGAAAATCGGTCCAGATTTAGATATAGCTCCCATATATATTTTCGTCCGATTTGAGGTAAATGGTGTACCAAAGTCCCTATATTTCTTTCGATTTGCACGAAATTTAGCATAGTGTACTGAATTAGGTCCAGTATGATGTGTGTTAAACTTCTTGAAAATTGATTCAGATTTAGATATAGATCCAATATATATTTTACTCCGATTTAATATAAATGGTGCACCAAAGTCAATATATATATATATCTTTCGATTTGCTCGAAATTTGCCATAGCGTATTGAATTAGGTCTAGAATGATGTGTGTTAAGTTTCGTGAAATTCGGTTCAGATTCAGATATAGCTCCTATATATTTTTCCCTCCGATTTTATGTAAATTATGCACTAAAGACCCAAAGTTTTTCCGATTGCCACACAATTTTCTACAATGAACTGTATTTAATATATGTTAATCTCTGGCAAGTCTCATTGAAATCGGTTCAGATTTTTATATAGCTTCTACATATATATTTTCGTCCGATTTTACACAAAATTGACGTAAATTTAGCACAACGTACTGAAGTTAGTATAACATAGAAGTTTGATATAAATGCTTCACCAAGGTGGGTCCAATCGGCACAAAATGTTGCAGTACGTACGCATAACGTGTGGCTAGTTTAGCTGAAATCGGTTTGGATTTAGATATAGCTCCTATATATAGTTTCGTCAGATTTTAAGTAAAATGTGCACCGAAGACCCAAAGTTAGGCCGTTTGCTACAAACTTTTGCACAATGTAGTGAATTTAGTGTAGTTTACCGCGTCCTAAGTATTGTAAGAATCGGTTCAGATTTAGATATAGCCATATAGTTTCGTCCGATTTTAAGTAAATAGTTCACCATATATATATATTTGCTTCAAATTGATTTACATAATTTTATCCCATTGTTAGAAGCAACCCTATATCTGACCAAATGAAAAAAAAAATCGACGTCTGTTAGGATTCACCTGTTGAATATACCAAAAGTGGTTAAGGGTATCTTATAGTCGGCCCCGTCCGACTTTACTACTTTCCTTACTGGTTTTTATTCATACATCAGTTTAGGCAAATTGTTCACCAAATAATAAGCGTTTTCACGAACGAGAAAAATTGTGGAAATTAGTTCAAATATCTATGCAGTTCACATATTTTCCGATTCAATTTCAATGATCCTCCAAAGATTCTATGTCGTTCTATGTCTAGGATATTGTACATACGCGCGTCTTTCTACGTACCCAAAGTGGTGATCGACTATTGAACATTCCTTACTGGTTTATATAATTATAACTCCACATTTTCGGTATTGACATTTTTAGCGTACAAAAAGTATCGAGATATGATTTTCGGATATGATCAGATGATAATGAGGGGATGAAATGAAACAAAAACTTAATTTTTGTGTGTTTTTCAAGCCGCTCTATAGGCCAAAATAATACACATCACATATGAAAGGGATGTATGACGGTCAATATTAAGCGGGTCAAATCAAAGAAGACCTTTCTGTGTAAAATAACAAAATTTACATTTTATGACAAAGGTAGTGCAAATATCGTGAAATATTGCCCAGGCGCGGAAAGTTAGTGTTCCATGATAGTTGTTAGAGATAAATGCCACAAAATGGCGGTCACTCGCGCAACTTCTAATATGCATGATATGTGACATCATTGCCAATAATGAAAAAAATCAAGCATTATTATTACACTTTCAAGATATAAAAATTTGCCCTGTCAATAGCGTAATGTTTATACCCTTCACCACACTGTGGTACAGGGTATTACGTCTTTGTGCATATGTTTGTAACAGGCAAAAGGAAGCGAGATTGGCACATGGTTCCTTTTGATAATATGCATAGAATCACTTTTTAAGTCGATTTATGCATGTCCGTCCGTACGTCTGTCTGCCCATGTTAAATTGTAAACAAAGTACAGGTCGCATTTATTATCCGAATTGGATGAAATTTGGCATACGTCACTTATCTGACCCAAGGACGAACCCTATTAAAATTGGGAAAAATCGGTTCAGATTTAGATATAGCTCCCATATATATTTTAGTCCGATTTAAGGTAATTGGTGCACCAAACTCCCTATATATCCTTCGATTTGCACGAAATTTGGCATAGCTTACTGAATTAACCCTAGAATGATGTGTGTTAAGTTTCCTGACAATTGGTTTATATTTAGATATAGCTCCCATATATATTTTCGTCCGATTTTAGGAAAATGGTGTACCAAAGTCCCTATATATCTTCCGATTATATAGTGAATGAAGTATAGAATCATGTGTGTTAAGTTTACTGAAAATCGGTCCAGATTTAGATATAGCTCCCATATACATTTTTGTCCGATTTGAAGTCCACATATATCATTCGTAATGAACTTAGTATAACCTATAAGTTAGATATAATTGTTGCACCGAATTCCCCAGGTGTGTCCGATTGGCACAAAAATTTGCACAACTTATTGAAGTTATTATGAGATAACGTGTAGCAAGTTGTGTTGAAATTGGTTCAGATTTAGATATAGTTTCGTCAGATTTTAAGTAAAATGTGCACTAAAGACCCAAAGTTATATAGTTTATATAACCTAGCATGTGGAAAGTTTTATAGAAATCGGTTGAAATTTGTATAGAGCTACCATTCATATTTTCTCCCGATTTTAACTAATTGATGCACCAAGAACTCAAAATGTGGCCGATATTCTGTGACAAGTTTCGATGAAATCGGCTTAGATTTCTATGTAGCTTTTATAAATATTTTCGTCCCATTTGAAGTAAATGGTGCACCAAACTCCTCATGTTTTTCAGATATGTACCCAAATAATCAACAAGTATCCGATTGATATATGCTTCAAATTGATTTACATAATTTTGTCCTATTGTAAGAAACAACTCTATATCGACCAAATGAAAAATTTAGTATAGGTTGCAGAAAGATATGTTTATGGGTCCAATTTCATTTTACTGGTCCTTCAAAAATGCGATGTCTGTTAAGATTCATCTGTTGAATATACCCAAAGTGGTGCAGGGTATCATATAGTCGGCCCCGTCCGACTTTATCACTTTCCTTAGTGTTTTTTTTTGTTTTTTAGAAATTAACGTTAATTATTTTTTCTGAGTGTAACGTTCTATGCAATTAGTGCAGATACAAATCATCAATGCATTCATTTATTAATTTGCTATAAAAAAGTACATTTACTGGTGGGGAATTAAGTGATTTGCTTAAAAATTTAACACCACAAAATTAAACGGTTGCTGGTGAGTAGCTAATATTTTTGTGTGGTTTGGCGAAAAAATAAACAAACTACAGATGTGTCCAATATGCGGGGCATAATAAAATATATCAAATTTATATAAACAACTTATTTTAACATTCCATATACGGGGGGTTTTTTTTATTAAACGTGTATTTTTTTATCAAATATGGTTCCTCTCTGAATTTACACAGTTGCTCTGCACAGACCACAATATTTTTTTGTTCGTATTTATTTATAAATCGATTGTTTTTTTTTTCTACTAACATCAATAACTACATATTGAATGCTGAAACATTCATTGTGTAAAAAGGCAAGACAAGAGAGAGAGAGGAAGAACGACAGAGAGTCTGATTTATTAATGATGAGACTTGTTGACATCATGCTTGCTAACGGAAAACAAAAATACTGAGAATGTCATAGAACACTTAGTTCCAATTAGAATTTCAATTCGAAAACACTCCCACAAGTGCAGAATTTTTACAACGTGCTTGCGATCATTTCGGTACTTTTACAATGGAATTCAAAATTTCTCTATTTATGAGTGTACTGTTTGTTTGCGGAACACAGGAAGTATGCAGTCGGCTGGTTGTTAATCGAAGTCATGTTGCGGACTCATTTCGATCGCTCGTCAGTGGTGTTGGAAGTGAACTGGCAAAAGGTTTCCCCAGACCCAAAGAACTGCTGCGTCAATCGAAGCAATTGTTTATTGGTTTGCCCGAGCGCGCTGTATTCGGAACTATACATCAGTTGTGTAAGTATTATTTAGCGCCTACTTAAGAAAAATAAATAGGTGAATCTGCTTCGCCGGGGTTTTCACACCTGCCGTCACATATGTTAACCCCCACGATGTTAACATATGGTTAACACCAACAAGATATGGGACAAATAAAATACCTAAAACACCGAAACGTAAATCTGCTTCGTGAATTCTATAAAATGAATTTATTGTAATCAGGGTTTCCACCCTACTAGGGTCTAGGAATGATATAGTATATTTTACGGGACCATCGAATACTAAGATGTATCAATCGTGTTTATTATTAACTATGCATCAGAAATATCAAATAACATTTTATTCGGATGGAAAGTCTGGCGAAATTTTGAAAAATAGTGAAGATTTCATTGAGTTAGTGCCGCATATTTCCATATTCCTCGCCCGGAAAAATTAGCTATATCCACGATATAGTTATTCAGCCTCTTGCGAATGTCATACACGTCATTCGTCAGACCTGGAGACACGATGGTAATGTCTGATGAGTTTGGCAGTCTCCCCTTATCCTGTTGGGTTAGCCCTCAAACAACGTAAAAAACGTTGAGATATTTATTTGCTCGGTCAGCGCAATGACCCTCTGGGGCATAATTCATGATGTGCATTGAAACCCCTTGCATCAGAAGTTTATTGTCTTCCAAAAGATGACTAATGTACCACACTTGACCGCTACCCCCATACATTCCATGTATAGAGTCTAGCTCAAGCGAGACAGGTCTGTACTGGACAGAAGTCAGGTTTTGATCAGCTTCGTTTCCTGTAACGCCGTGACCATAATACATCTGCGACTCATAAAATGCACGATCTCGTTGAATTTCCCCCGAAGGCCATCACAGTTGAATTGGAGAAATGGGAGATATTTATCAGGAGTTGTGATAGCACCCAAAACCCCAGACTGCTAATTACAGCGGCTAAAACCTTCAAAATATAGAAAATATGGGAGGGACTACCGATATATCACATTTCTAAAGTCAAAATAGGAAATGTTTTACATCTCAAGAATGGAATGCTGAATTAACATACTTCAGTTGGAAAATTTCGCTAGGGCCTTTAAAATACAGGAAATGGAGCTGTATCGTTATTCAGCCTCTTGCAAATGTCATAAAATTTCGGTCCTGACGCCATGACTACCATAACTGTCCTATTAGAAGTCCTGTTCTTGTTGAGTCTTTCTGTTATATACGTGGAAATGGCTTAGAAAGCTGTTGTTGTGTTGTGCTGCTTCCGGAATGAAGTCGATTGGTCTGTTAGTAGTAGGAAGTGATCTGAACCCCAATGAAATGACAGGTTGCTAAGCCATGATGGTAATGTCTGGTGAGTCTGGCTAATGTACCACACTTGACCGCTACCCCCTAACCATTCCATGTATGGGTGACTAGAGTCTAGCTCAAGCGAGAAAGCTCTGTACTGGACAGAATGGTGCAATAGGAATGCTAAGGCTTTACCTTTAAGTCCTTCCTCATGACGATGTATCCATTACAACTTTAAAGACTGCAGGTTTTGCTCAGCTTCGTTTCATGAATCGCCGCGACCATAATACATATGGGACTCATAAAATCCACGATCTCACCCTTTAGTTGGAAAATTTCGCTAAGACCTTCAAAATACAGGAAAAGGAGCTGTATCGTTAGGGAGGGACTACACATTGTCACTTGATCAATATCAGCAACATCAGCAGCATGTACGAAATTTCAAGACGCTAAACTCACATAGATTTCGATTCTGTTCAAGAATATAAATACTTGATGGGATCTCCATGGTATAGTTCGAAGTGCATGCGTTCAGACAATTTTTGAGTCAATTAAGGATGTGTTCGTCTATCTGACTGTTGCAGACGATACTTCTCGAACGGGCAATCATTAAATTCAAATTATACATCACATAATATTTTTTATACAAGAAGTTTAGAGGGTGCACTTTTAAAGCACCCTCTACACTTGTTCTGATCTACACCTGATCATCAAACTGCTCAAAAATTGCCGATAAAAATGAATGTAGATCGTAATATTTAATTTGTCCTCAATCCAGTCCCTAGATTAAGGACATTCTTGAGGTAGCTCCATTAAAAAAGTTATACCCAACTGAACTATGCCGCAATAAGAAGGAATGTGGAGGTCCCCTTAAGTGGAAATTCAAGTACACCAAATTGGGTATTTAATTTAATGGAAATACTTTTTCTTACAAAAATCGGAAATTATTAACAGAATAAATTTTAATTTAGTTATAGCATCTGCATATTTCTTCTGTACTATGTGCAGAACAATAAAAACCTGGTTGGCGGGGTTTTTCAAATAGCCATTCATCATATTATAATGGTGTTATAACCCACGTAAATCAATCAACCAAAAAGTCATATTTTCGGTGTATCAAATTAGCTAAAAAACGAAATAAATCCAAACCCGTTTAAATGATATATTTTAGTTTTTAACTAATAAGAAGTATTGTAGTGGGTTTTAAATGTTGTTTGACGTATATCGATGTCAAGACATCGAGACAAGACGTCGTTACGAGCATGATCAATAACAATAATAAAAATCATTTGAAAAATTTGGTATGTCAAAATACAATTTTGAGTAGCATGGAATTTATGAACAATTTGGGACAAAATATCAATGTCTGATTAAAGTATATTAGAGATTATGTACGAATATTTTAATTTTATTTTATTAGTCTTTGTTAAATCTAAATATTAAATTTGAACAACCTTCGTGGGAAAAACAGTAAATTATAGACCCCTATATGTTCTTGATCAGAATAAAATTATATGTCGATGTAGCTATGCCAATGGCATTTTTTGGCGTAGCCTTCTGTGTCTTCCGTATTTTGAAGTAATTGTGATTCGGCAATCTAGATTCGTGGAAGGTGCACAAATCTTTGCAAAAAATATTCGATAAGGGTCCATGTTTTGATATAGCCCAATATTTTGAATTTTTTATCAGCATTTTTCTCCGAAGTTGCTGTAATTTACTATTTAGGATTCGATGGACCTCGACGTAGAAACTGATATTGCTACCAGAAAAAGTTGAACGATATTTATAATTTTAAGTGGACAAAATTTGATACCAAATAAGAACTCGATGTACGCATTTTCAGCGAATTCGGTTGAAAAACGCACTTAAGAACCCCAAAATGGCGAAAATTGAGGCGTAACGTTTTATGGAGGCTACCAGGAAAATGGGGCCTTTTTTAGTGAAGAAATTTGGTACCCACTAAGAATCCAATGTACTAAATTTCAGCAAATTTTGTTTGAAAAACGGGACCAAAAACCCCAAAATGCCGACAATTGGGGATACCCTTTATGGGGGTATTTCTAATCTGGGCCCATATAGTCCATCTTCAGCACCCTATCTCAATTCCTTCAGAAGATGATTACAACAGACGGGCGGACAGACGGACAAGATCGTTTTAGAATTTTACCCTGATCATATACTTTATATGGTTGGAAATGAATATTTCGATGAGTTACAAACCGAATGACAAAAATAAATATACCCTCTATACTATGGTGGAGGGTATAAAAAAATGATTTTTATACCCTTCATCACACTGTGGTGCATATGTTTGTAACAGGCAAAAATAATCGAGATAGACCCATGGTTCCTTTTGAGAATATGCATAGAATCACTTTCAGAGTCAATTTATGTATTTCCTTCTGTCCATCTATTTTCATGAACAAAGTACAGGTTGCATTTATGATCCGATTTGGATGAAATTTGGCACAGCTCACTTATTTGGCCGAAGGACGAACCCTATTGAAAATCGGTTCAGATCTAGATATAGCTCCCATATATAGTTTCGTCCGATGTAATGTAAATAGTGCACCAAACTCCCAATATTGGTCCGATTGAAGCAAAATTTTTACACAGAGTACTGATTAGGTCCCAACTGATGTATGCGAAATTTTGTTGGAATCGGTTCAGATTTAGATATAGCTACCATATATAGCTTTGTCCAATTTTAAGTAAATAGTGCACCAAACTCCCAATTTTTGTCCGATTGAAACAAATTTTTGCACATCGTACTAAATTAGGTTCAGTTTAATGTTAATGAAGCTTTGTAGAAATCGGTTCAGATTTAGATATAGTTCCTATATATAGTTTTGTCCGATTTTAGTTAAATGGTGCACCAAACTCCAAATATTTGTCCGATTGTTACAAAATTTTGCACAGCGCACTGAATCAAGTCCATACTTATGTATGGACCTGTTTTGTTGGAATCGGTTCTGACTTAGATATAGCTCCCATATATAGTTTCCTCTGATTTTATGTGAATGATGCACCAAACTCCCAATATTTGTCCGATTGGGACAACATTTTGCACAGGGTACTGAATTAGGTTCAGTTTAATGTCAATGAAGTTTTGTTGAAATCGGTTCAGATTTAGATATAGCTCCTATATATAGTTTCGTCCGAATTGAGGAAAATTGTGCACCAAACTCCAAATATTTGTCCGATTGTGACAAAATTTTAACAGCGCACTGAATCAGGACCATACTTATGTAAGCGAAGTTTTGTTGGTATCGGTTCAGACTTAGATATAGCTCCCATATAAAGTTTCGTCCGATTTTATGTGAATGATGCACCAAACTCCCAACATTTGTCCGATTGTGACAACATTTTGCACAGGGTACTGAATAGAGTCCAGACTTATGTCTGCGAAGTTTTGTTAAAATCGGTTCAATTTAGACATAGCTCCATATATAGTTTCTTCCGTTTTTTTTTTGGAATGATACGCCAAACTCCCAATATTTGGCCGATTGAGCAAAATTTTGCATAGCGAATGTAATTGGGGAAAAATTATGTCTGATAAGGTTTGTGGAAATCGGTTAAGATTTTGATATATGTCTTATATATATTTTCGTTCGATTTTATGTAAATGGTACACCAAAGGGTCTATGTTTGTTCGATTTACACGAAATTTGGCAGATGGTATTAAATAGAATATAGAGTCATAACAAAAAATAAATGTTGTATGCAACTGTTGCTCAATAAGGCCAATTTGTTTATATATAACCCCCATAAATAACCTTACTCGAATTCATTCAAGTGGTATACCTAAGAATCCAAGTGTGTCCGTTTGACATGCAAATTTTCATTGATTTCAAAATGGTATGTGTATGGGATTTTTTTCAATTGGTTCAAATATCAATTGGTTCAAATTTAATTTTGCCCGATTGCATCTCAATGGTCCTCCAAAGATTCTATGTCTGTTCTATCTACAGGATAATGTAGATGTTAACATCTCTTGTATGTTCCCAAAGTGGTGAAGAGTAGAAGGGTAGTCGGCCCCGTCCGAGTTTTGAGCTTTCCTTACTGGTTTTTAAATAGAATATTAAAAAATTGGCAACTTTGTCCATATACACATTATGGGGTATCCGGTGAATATTGCAAGGTGTTGCAAAAGGAGGTGGAGGATATAAAAATTTGATCGCCGCGTAAAGCGTAGTGATCGGCTATATCTTCATCAAGAAGTTTTGAAATGTTCAAGCGGAATATAAAATTATTTTAAATTCATAAGTGATCCTAATATGCTTACATTCTAAATTATTACTGTAATAATATTTCACTTCACTTTCATTTTAGGTTCCGCCTACATTCATTCGGATCGCATAAATCCACAGATATTACCGGAAATAGATCAAATGTCATTTCAACTGAGAACTCCATGTAGTGCCGAAAGTTTTCCCATCGAAGAAGCTGAGAGCATTTTGGAAAGTCCCAATTTTGATTTAAATAAAAAAGTAGTGCTGTTTGTTGGTGGATGGACCTCAACAATAGAATCGAATTCCATTGCCTATTTGGCCAAGGCTTACCATTGTAGAGGTGATTATAATTTTTTAGTAAGTTAAACACAAGATCCATATGCAATATTCAAAATATTATTTTAAATTCATCTTATTACAGGCCTTGAATGCTTCCTATTTCATTGACACACTATACAGTTGGTCTGCGTTTAATACCGAGGAAATGGGTCGTTTTGTGGCAATTGGCCTTGAGAAACTGGTACAAGAAGTTCCGCTGGAAAATATACATTTAGTTGGTTTCAGTTTGGGTGCTCATATTGTTGGTTCGGCTGGACGTTATTTCCAAGAAATGACTGGCTATCGTTTACCTCGCATTACCGGTTTAGATCCAGCCAATCCCTGCTTTAATGAAGGTGAATATTTGTCGGGACTGCAGAGAGGGGATGCTGATTTCGTTGATGTTATACACACAAATCCGGGGGGTTTGGGTAAGAAGGAGCACATTGGAGATATTGATTTTTATGCTGGCGGTTTCTCGAATGTGAAACCGGGATGTTCCCTCTTTCGTTGTTCACATCAGCGCGCTTGGCGTTATTATGGTGAAAGTGTCTATCCCGGTCATGAAATGGATTTTATGGCAACACGTTGTAATTCATTGCGTAAGGTACAAAATGGTATGTGCGGCAGGCGACCGGTGCCAATGGGCTTCGCTGCACCACCAGGGGAAAAGGGTGTTTATGTTGTTCCGGTAAAATCAAAATCTCCCTTTGGAGGAAATGCAAATCCCGATGATGATATTATAACAAGTGAATGTGGTTTGTGTACAGATAGATGACGGGATGGATTAACGAAAAAAGATAATGTTGTTAATAGTGTGTAAATAAATTGTTATGAAAATACGATTAAAATATGTATATAATTGCCATGTAATTAGAACTAGGGTTTTATTTTCTATATTCTGCATTACTATGAAGTACAAGGTATTAGGTTCTAGGATCAGTTTATTATTCGGTTTCGGATAATAGTCTTATTAAATATATTTTGATAATAATCTGATTTAATCCATAAAGCTATATGATGAACATTGTAGCTGTATTCGAGCTAGAGTGCGCACCGCCTTCAAAGCTGCTATTTGGAGAAAAACACATTTAAAGTTTTTATTTCTACATTGAAAGCGCAGCAGGCTCTTCATTCATATCAGCCAATTATGTTTCGATCGTCATTAAACGATGGAGCCTAAAAGTATGCTACATAATTGTGTTATTAATTCCTCATCATTAAGAATAAATTCTGCATTTGGTCATTATAAAACCAGTAAGGAAAGTAGTAAAGTCGGACGGGGCCGACTATATGATACCCTTCACCACTATGGGTATTTTAACGCAGCTATTAACATCAAAGTCAGTGAGAGTCAAGTCTGTTAATCCTCAGT
>NW_026876473.1:0-19552 GCF_032173495.1 Musca vetustissima | reverse complement strand
AGCTACAATTAAAGATTATATCTACATTTTCCAATGGATGTGGTTGTAATTTAACACTACGGATTTTTTGGTGGGTCAAAAACGTATTTGCAGCAACTTGTCAGTATGTTCTGATATAGTCCTGAGCTTTGGTATGGTAAAGGTTCTGGACGAATTTTTCTACCAAAGACTTCAATTTGTTACTACGTTTTCTCAGGGGATAAATAACCTCTTGGTAGCAAATTACTATGCCATAGCCTCCATATATAGGTCCAGAACGAATTTAGGTACTGTGAATGCAATTTTAAACCTACGACTAGCAAAACCGGGTACATTTCTACCTTTTTGATTAAAAATACTGTAAAATGTTCAATATTGATGACATTTGCATCAAATATTAGGAATTATTTTTGAGGTGTTTTCAATCATAATTGATGACAAAATTATAAATATTTTTCATTTACATTTACCAACACCTTTAGGCTCTTTTAGAATCTCAAAACCGCCATGATTTTAATTTTCACTTAAGACATAATACATTAATTTTTAATATTTCATAGTTTTCTAGAAGACAATATTTCTATTTCAATTAGGAAAAGTTTCCTAACAGTTCACAAAAATTGTCTAAATTGTTCAGAACTAATAAGCCAAAGTTTATTTTAAGAAATAATTTCGAACTTAAATATTGTCCTAAACAGAAGTCCACCACTAGCTACTGTATCACCTCCAATTTGAAAGCGCCGCTAAGTCTGCCTTAAACGACTTAACGAATCTTTAAATGTCATCCATTAATCATTTTCTTTGCCTAATTGGAATTAAGTTAATAGAAAGCCAAGAAACACAGATACTGCCAAAAACTCGACCACACAACAACCTACCAAAGAAAGTCAACTTGTTGGGCAAGCTCGTGCCTCGTCGACATGGAAACAGCACCTATTAGGGTTGTCTTCGAATTATCGTTAACTCCATTGGATGACAACAATTAATGTTTTATTGTTTCCTCACTCGGATGAATCGAATTCGATTCAAAACGCATTATATGAATGCAATCACACACAGCGAGTGACCAGATTAAGTGAAAGGCCGATTCTGATTCAAGCAGACGACTTCTAATCAAACATTCACTCCCAATGCAAGCGGCACTGGTCAGGCAAGCTAATCAAACAAAAAAAAGAAGAATAGAATTGAATCGGAAATGTCTGCTCGACAGGCAACCAGATGTTTTTTGAAAGAACAAATATATATTCTGCAATAACTTGCTATACCAGCAATCGGAAATATTAATTTTTTAGTATAAAAAGCTGCATTTGTCCCTAGCTAAGTATCATTAACGGTTGGATTCTAAAGGAGTTGACTACCGCAGAAATGGTCAGTACATAAAAGTAAATTCCTTGGGAGGATTGATAATTAAATTATTTTTGTGATTTGCAGAAATTGTTCATCGTTTTCGCCTTGGTGGCTGCTGCAGCTGCTCAACTCAGCAATGAGTACTTGCCACCCAATGTTGGAGCTGCTTCTGCCCCAGCTGTGTCTTATTCCGCTCCTGCTGCATACGAATCCTATGAAGCTGCAGCTACCCCTGCTGCTTCTTATGAATCCTATAATGTAGCAGCTGCTGCTCCAGCTCATAGCTTCTCAGAGGCTGATGGTTACCGTTACAAGACCCAACGTCGCCGTGTCTTCAAGACTGCCCGTCGTCATCGTCGTGATGTTTCCACTGAATACTTGCCTCCTGCTGCCTCTGCCCCAGCTGTTTCTTATGCTGCCCCAGCTGCTGCTGCTCCCGCTGTCTCTTATGCTGCCCCAGCTGCTTATGAATCATACGAAGCTGCTGCTACCCCTGCTGCTTCCTACGAATCATATAATGTTGCTGCTGCTGCTCCAGCTCACTCATTCTCCGAAGCCGATGGCTACCGTTACAAGACCCAACGTCGCCGTGTCTTCAAGACTGCCCGCCGTCATCGTCGTGATGTCTCCACTGAATACTTGCCTCCTGCTGCCTCTGCCCCAGCTGTTTCTTATGCTGCCCCTGCTGCTGCTCCCGCAGTCTCCTATGCTGTGCTGCTGCTCCTGCTGCTTCCTACGAATCTTATAATGTAGCTGCTGCTGCTCCAGCTCACTCCTTCTCTGAAGCTGATGGCTACCGTTACAAGACCCAACGTCGCCGTGTCTTCAAGACTGCCCGCCGTCATCGTCGTGATGTCTCCACTGAATACCTGCCTCCTGCTGCCTCTGCCCCAGCCGTTTCTTATGCTGCCCCTGCTGCTGCTCCCGCTGTATCCTATGCTGCCCCAGCTGCTTATGAATCCTATGAAGCCGCTGCTACTCCTGCTGCCTCTTATGAATCCTACAATGTAGCTGCTGCTGCCCCAGCTCACTCCTTCTCTGAATCCGATGGTTATCGTTACAAGACCCAACGTCGTCGTGTCTTCAAGACTGCCCGCCGTCATCGTCGTGATGTCTCCACTGAATACTTGCCACCTGCAGCTTCTGCTCCAGCTGTCTCATATGCTGCCCCAGCTGCTGCTGCCCCCGCTGTCTCCTATGCTGCACCAGCTGCTTACGAATCCTATGAAGCCGCTGCTACTCCTGCTGCTTCCTACGAATCCTATAATGTAGCTGCTGCTGCTCCAGCTCACTCCTTCTCCGAAGCCGATGGCTACCGTTACAAGACCCAACGTCGTCGTGTCTTCAAGACTGCCCGCCGTCATCGTCGTGATGTCTCCGCTGAATATTTGCCTCCTCTAGCTTCCAACTCTGTTGCTACTTATGAAGCTCCTGCTGCTTACGAATCCTATGAAGTTGAAGCTTCCGCTCCAGCTCATTCCTACTCTGAGGCTGATGGTTACCGCTACAGAACTCAACGTCGTCGTGTTATCCGTCGTCATCGTTTCTAAATGAGAATGTATGAGGAGTGATTCGATGTAATTTCACTGCACAGATTGTGATCGATAGTCAATTTGTTCATAACAATGTTTGTTATGATTTATAATAACATAGATAATGACTAAAATTAATAAAAAACAGAACGTATCTTACAATTGATTTGAATTTGTTTCGTTATTTTTATAAATAGGAAAGTTCCGATATCTCCTTATTTTGTATATGTTTCCACAGAATTTTCTTGAAATAAACAATTTTGATTTCTCTTTGAGTAGATCTTGTGAGTAATATTGGTCCACTTTATAGGGCAATCCCTATATGACTGTATTTCAAAAAATATCGGCATTTTATCATTTTTTATATTTGATAAAACTTCGTAGGTCTGCAGTTGTACAATATAGTCCACTTAGCGGATCGATATTTCTCGCTCCGTTTTCAAAAAAGAACTAGTTCCTTAGTGTAAATCCTTTGCTACATATAGTTCCGACTCCTAGATAGTTCCTATGAATCTCTATCATTCATCGTTCTTTTTGTTTTTTCCGCCCACATAGTTCCGTTTATCGAAGGGGACAACTTTCTTCGAATGACTTTACTATTGCTTCCTTCACCACTCTTTTTGGCTTCTTCTTCTCCGATCCTCGCCTTCCCGATCTTGAAGTAGACAGCGTTTGACACGTAGTGGGCCTTGCATTTAGTCTTGGCCAGACTTGCCATTGAAGACCTGTCCAAGCCTACCACAAGGAGAGTCAAGTCTTTGTTCATCTCTCTGTGGAAGACTTCCCATTTCTTCACCAGCAGTGTCATGTTTTGCAGACCAAAGACTTCAAGCATGTCCTCCGTCGTGAAGTCGCCGCCCAGCCTCTGACGAAGACCGTAGCTTTCAAGCTTTAATTTGATTGCCTCGTCCGTGGGGGCAATACTTGCCACTAATTTTTTTTTTGGACCTCAATGCTCTTTAAGGAGTCGAACTCCAGCATTAGGAAGTCCCCTTTGAATTCGCAGCTATTCAGATCTATGGGCTCTCCTCTTTGCCGCAGGTGCTCCATGATATTTTTGTTGACCGCATTCATAACCTCATCATGCGTCTCCATTTTGAGTTTACCGGATGCACTACGTTCATCGATTACTGCATAGCAGAGCTCGTCCCTGTAGAGCCTCCTGGCAACCTTTGCATAAGACGACGGCTTCTTACCGATTGTTGCTACTGCCTTCCTCTTATGTGAAGGCCGGGCGTTCTTTTTGGGATTCCCAGTCTTGACGGAAGATTTCGGTGTAGCGCCCGTCTTCTCGATACTAGAGCCAGCTTCGCCACCCTCAGTCGAAGGATTCTGTGGACAGCTTCCTTGACTAGGGGTCTTCTCTGGTCGTCGTGAAGCTCTTTTTTGCAGGTTTGGCATTGGTCTCCTCTGGAGACCTTATCCTCTTCGCCGCTTCCGAGGAAGTGGAGGGAAGGTCAGTCTTATCCTTCAGGGCATCCCGTTCCTGTTTGGCCAGTTTTCGCCTTTGTGCCCCAGATAGCTGTTTTCTTTTTGTTGTGAGCTTCGCTATGTCCTTGCTCACTTCTTCCAGCATCCTATCGGCCTCTTCTCTCTTCCGGCATTCTAGGACGGTTATATCGGTCTTACTTTCTTGGTCAGACCCGGAGTTAGAATTTGAGTCTCCACTTACCTCTGAAGGTTGGGTCAGGCTTTCACCTCCCCGGTGGTGACTGAAGTCTAATTTGTTTGTGCCTGCTGGCGGAGTGATTGTAGCGATACCCTCGACTACAGATGCCAAGACGACGGGCGTGATTCGTGGGCAGATCAACGACACCCGCTGGTACTGATTTATTTAGGCTCTGCACCGTAACGTTTAATTTATCTTCCTTGCTTTCCATCTTTGTTTATTGTTTTAGGGGAACTCCCCCGTAGACAGTTTTGGTCCGCGGGGCAAAAAGCCCTAATGTGGGGTGATCAGACTATTCCTTCACCTCCAGGGTTTAGCTGATAGTAATGAGATAGTCTGATTATCCAACTTCCCCCTATGCGCCAGCTGGGGTCGCGCCCGGTAGGAAACTTGCAAACTCCCCCAAACTGTTATACGTCAAACCGAAAATATTAATATTTTCCTGGCATTCGATTCAATTTTAATTTATAATTCTACCAACGGGTAAAACAAAAAAACGAAAGCTTTGGTGCAGTCACATCTTCCTGTAGAGATGAAGAAGGAAACCTGGTGACAGATACAGACAGCGTGCTGAGGATCTGGAAGTAGTATTTTGTAAAACTTCTGATACCCCAGGATATCCCAGAACCAAAAATAGATGACGTTATAGAGTGTATACCACCTAGCCAAGATGAGGTCATAAAAGCAATTAATCGGCTTAAGAACAACAAAGCAGCAGGAGCCGATGGGTTACCAGCCGAACTATTCAAGACTGGTGGCCACATGCTGGTCAGCAGTATGCACCAGCTGATTAGCACAATTTGGCTAGAATAATGCATGCCCAATGATTGGAACCTCAACATCCTGTGTCCCGTGCACAAAAAAGGAGACAAAATTAAGTGGCACAAGGTCAGCAGTTAAAGTAGGAAAGGACCTATCGGAGCCCTTCAATACCGAACGAGGATTCAGACAAGGTGACAGTTTGTCGTGTGATCATTTTAACATCCTACTGGAAAAGGACATACGAGACGCAAATGTGAACAGAAATGGCACTCTGTACACCAAACAACACATGTTACTCGCCTACGCCGATGACATCTATATAATGGGTCGAACATTGCGAGCGGTAACAGGCACCTTTGAACAAATTGAAAAGGAGTCTGCCAAAGTGGGTCTGGCAGACTTCCAGTAGACTCGGACCAGCTGTGGAACTTGAGAACTACAGCTTCGAGTTAGTTAAAAACTTTATATACCTTGGTACCGCCATAAATAAAACGAATGACATCAGTTTTGAAATTCGGAGAAGGATTGTGATGGCCAACAGATGCTACTATGGTCTAAGTAAACAGTTTAGAAACAAGGCCACCTCCCGCCAGACCAAACTCACACTTTATCATAAGTACGAATTTCCAAAACTTCCCAAATACCTAAATCAACAAAATCCAAGTTGTAGCTTATTTAGTACCATTTAGTACAAATAAGTATCAATTTCCGAAATTACATACTTCAATTCTACACTCCGACAGTAATATAAATTCCAAAGGCATGTTATATTGGTCTATTTCAAAAGAAAGGTACTATACCCGGCTCTTTCGTTCATATTCTTGTATTGCTAAAGTCGTTAATTTTTTCTCCGGTTCATCTAGTTCTTTCAGTTCATAGTTCAAAAAAAGTATTCTGGAAAGGAACGATTGGTACTAGGTCCAGATCGTTCGTTCATCATGTTCCCTTTGAACAGTCGTTAATTTGTGTTCGCGGTCGCCTTTTGCTCTAGTCGTGCATCTAGGCCATTACGGTCTATTAGTTCCACCAGCTCATAGTTCCATTAGTTCACACAGAAGAACGTCAAAAAATAATTTATGGTATATAACTGCATGTTGTACAACCTTAGGAAGTTAATTGAGAGATGCCTTGGGGACCAGGGTTCAAACCCCAGCCCAGTCGAAGGATCGTTGAATAGCTAAATTAAATATGTGATTTCATAATTCAGATCATTTTTAATGTTTTTGACATATTTTGCCATTATTTAAAACCGTCTAGGACTTTCTTCAATGATCAAATTTATAAATAGTATATCATGCACATAATTCATAGAGTATCTTTCCTAACTAGTTCCACAGTATAATTTGTCATGATAAAATATAGCGTATGGGACAGTGAAAGAGAGTAACAATAGTTAATTGCTTAATTATAGCTTTAATATTCAAATTAGTTCGATTTTTTATTTATATTTGATTTTAAACTTTTTTATATTAGCTTATAAAACAGGTATAGTTTAATATCGTGCTATTTTATTTATATATGTTTTTTCTTTTGGATTCATTGTCATAGATCTATGGGTGTTCTGTTTTTTGCATAATCCTGAAATTCAAGCAAGCGACACATTGTCTCTGCGAACCTTTTATTAGATTACGTTTTATTCAATAGATGCAAATCATATTCTGATTTTAGCCATAAAATTTCTTGTTCAAAATGGGATTTTAAAAATCGCGTGAATGTGGCTTCTTTTTCTTTGTATTTTCTCTTTTACTACTCGTGTTTCTTTTCTTTCGCCGCTCTATTGATATAAACGTTAGGTGTTCGCTTCTTCCCCTATAGCGTTGGCCATAATAACAGCAAAAGAAAACGTGTTTTATAATCGCTTTTATGTTTATGCGCGCTCCATCAAAAGATTAATTGAGCTTTGCTAATTTAAATGACTTTTTCTCATAAATCTTTGCCAGAAGAAGAAAAAAAAATACTGAAACTGGAACAATATAGAACATATAGAAAAAAAACTATTATTTTTTGAAGTGGTTTATCTTTTATTTGTGGATAATCTACATCAGAGTTGGAACATCACCAAAAAGGCCTGAAGATACTTTGTTTTTTTTTTCAATTTGATGGGGGATATTTAATGAAATGAAATTACATGCTGTAGTTGTATTTTTTAATTCTTAATGATGTATAACAATTGCAAAGTTGATCGTTCGAAGTGTTCTGGTTTATACTGGATTATACCGTTACAAATATATATTTCACCAATTCATATTTTGTAATCTATTTTTAGAAATTTATTTTTGTTTTTAATCTAAGAGATAATGCTAGAAATGGTTACGCCTACAGGTTTAACAACATTCTTTTTTTTTAATATATTTCGGTATGTACTTAATAGATGTTGAAGATGTTTTTGATTTTTTCTTTCAATAACAAAATTGTTTCAATCGTTTTTTGCAATAGCCCTATGGCTATATAGGAAGTATTAAAATTGTGTTCAAAAGTGGAAATTTCCATTAAAAACTGCAAATATTTGTTTTATTTGATAAATGATTTTCGGTACATATTTTTAAGAAAAAAATTGTGATTTCCTAAACTATTTTAAATGTTGGTAATTTTCCATTAAAAATGGCTAACTAATCGGTACAATTAAAAATATAAAGGAAAGGTTATTACTGGTCGTGATAATCTGCACAAAAAGAAAATTATTCATAGATTAGAAAATCTGCTTACCAAAACTACCAAATTGATTATACTTTTATATTATGGATTCTCATTGAGTTTCATATTTTCGTTTAGTCATCATATAGGGCATCCGCTATTTTCCGAACTTTGGAGAATTTGAGCACTTTTTCCAACCGAATTGGCTTCAATTAAAACTCTTGGGTTTTTACAAGGTATTTAATCTTCCTGTCAAATTTTTTTATCGGTTTTATTTTTTTATTATCGGTTTACGTTTCGGTATATCCCCCTTTAGTCACATTTTTCCACCGATGCGACTGTAAATTTGGTATCATTATTACACAAATAATTTCTAAATTTTAAATACAGGTTCACCCAAATCTAAATTTAGTGCCAGTTAGTACAAATCAATATAAATTTCTGTAACTCCTACATTAACAATCATAAGTACGAATTTCCAAAATATCCCACATACCTAAATCACCTACATCTAAATTGTATCAAATTTAGTACCATTTAGTATCCATATGTACACATTTCCAAAACTACACTTTTACCCCACCTCAACAGTAATTTTCATTCCAAATTTCAGGATTCACCTAAATCCAAATTGTACCAATTGCACCATTTAGTACAAATAAGTACGAATTTCCGAAACTATTTACATAATTCAATTCTACACTCCGACAGTAATACAAATTCCAAATACAGTATTTTTCGGTTAATTGCACTTTAAAATTTGCACAAATTTTTGTTCAATTAACCGAGGAACCAATTATCCGAACCCGCTTACTTTGAAATGAAATATTTTTGACCCATCATGTGGTTCAATAAAGCGTGGACACCAATTAACCGTAGGTTCAATTAACCGAAAAATACTGTATTTATTATTCCATCTCTATTGGCTCACCTAAATCCAGTTTGTACCAAATTCAGTACTTTTCGTTACAATCCTGCATCCCAACATGAATCCTAACTCCAAATTTCAGAATTCTAGCTCGATTGGTTCTCAAAAAATTCAAATTGCACAAAATTTAGTACAATTTTGTATACATCTATATCTATATACCCATAACCTATAATGATGACGGTATAGAGTGTATACAACTTAGCCAAGATGAAGTCTGAATAGCAATCACTCGGCTGAAGAATAATAAAGCAGCAGGTGCCGATGGGTTACAAGTCGAACTATTCAAGACTGGTGGCCGGGTGCTGGTCAGGAGCATGCACCAGCTGATTAGCACAATTTGGCTAGATGAATGCATGCCCAATGATTGGAACCTCAGCATCCTGTGTCCCGTGCACAAAAAAGGAGACAAGAAGATATGTGCCAACTATAGAGGAATAAGTCTCCTTCCCATCGCATATAATGTGCTATCCAGTGTGCTGTGTGAACGATTGAAGTCAATGGTCAATGACATCATCGGACCATACCAATGCGGCTTCAGACCTGGCAAATCCACCATTGACCAGATTTTCACTCTGCCCCAAATCTTGGAAAAGACCCACGAAAAACACATCGACACATACCATATATTCGTCGACTCTAAAGCCGCATTCGACAGCCCTATCCGTTCAGAGGTGTATAAAGCCATGCCTGCGTTTGGCATTCCTGCAAATTTAATTCGGCTATGCAGGATAACTTTAACAGGCACAAAATCAGTATTTAAAGTCGGAAAGGACATCTCGGAGCCTCTTAATACCGAGCGAGGATTCAGACAAGGTGATAGTTTGTCGTGTGACCTTTTTAACATCCTGCTGGAAAAGGTCATACGAGAGGCAAAAGTGAACAGAAATGCACTCTGTACACCAAACAACACATGTTATTCGCCTACGCCGATGACATCGACATAATGGGTCGAATATTGAGAGCGGTAACAGCCACCTTTGAACAAATTGAGAAGGAGTCTGCCAAAGTTGGTCTGGCAGTAAACGGCAAGACGTCCAGTTCACTCAAACCAACTGTGGAACTTGAGGACTACAGATTCGAGGATTTTAATACCTTGGTACCGCCATAAACGAATGACATCAGTTTTGAAATGCGGAGAAGGATTGTGATGACCAACCGGTGCTACTATGGTCTGAGCAAACAACTCAAAAGCAAGGCCCCTCCTGCCAGACCAAACTCACACTCTACAAGACGCTGATACTACCCGTGCTGTTATACGGATCTGAAGCATGGGTACTTACGCAAGCAGATGAGGCAGCTCTTGGGGTGTTTGAGAGAAAAATTCTCCGAAAGATCTATGGGCCGATCTGCGTTGATGGTGAATATCGCCGTCGAATGAACCTATCGGTTCACCTAAATACAAATTGGATCAACATTTGGTACCATTTAGTGCCAAATAATACATACCCCAATCCTTCATCCTAACTCCAAATTTCAGGGTTTCATCGCTATTGGTTCGTCCAAAATTCAAATTGTACCAAATTTAGTACATATAAGTACCAATTGCCCACACTACCGATACACCTCAATTCTACAATACAGTTGTAATCTTATTCCTAATTTTAGTGTTCCAGCTTTACAGGTTCACCTTAATCTAAAATGTACCAAAACTTCCTACGTAGCCCAACAGTGATCCTAACTCCAAATATCAGTTTTCCAGCTCTATCGATTCACCCACACCCAAATTGTACCAAGTATAATACCCTTTAGTACTTTTTGTACTCAGAAGTACAAATTTCTAAAACTACCTACATATCGCTATCCTACACTCCGGCGGTAATCTTAATTTAAAACGTCATGATTCCAGCTAGTATAGGGTATTATGTCTTTGTGCATATGTTTGTAACAGGCAAAAATTATCGAGATAGACCCATGGTTCCTTTTGACAATATGCATAGAATCACTTTCTGAGTCGATTTATGCATATCCGTCCATCCGTCAATCTGTCCGTCTGTCCATGTTAAATTGTAAACAAAGTACAGGTCGCATTTATGATCCGAATTGGATTAAATTTGGCACAGCTCATTTGTTTGGCCCAAGGACGAACCCTATTGAAATTTGAAAAAAATCGGTTCAGATTTAGATCGGACGAAGATATATATATATATATATATATCGGACGAAGATATATATATATCTTCGTCCGATTTATGGTAAATTGTATACCAAAGTCCCTATATATATTTCGATTTGCACGAAATTTTGCACAGCGTAATGAATAAGGTAATTGGTGCGTCATAGCGTATTGAATTAAGTCCAGAATGATGTGTGCAAAGTTTCGTGAAAATAGGTTTAAATTTAGATATAGCTCCTATATATATTTTCGTCCGATTTTATGTAATTGGTGCACCAAAGTCCCTATATATCTTTCGATTTGCACGAAATTTGGCATAGCGTACTGAATCGCGTCTATAATAATGTGTGCTAAGTTTCATGAAAATCAGTTCAGATTTAGATATAGTTCCCATATATAGTTTCGCCCGATTTTAGGTAATTGGTGCAACAAAGTCCCTATATTTCTTTCGATTTGCACGAATTTTGGTATAAGGTATTGAATTAAGTCTAGAATCATGTTGCTAAGCTGCGTGAAAAGATCCATAGCTAGGCCGAATGACACAACTTACTGAAGTAATATAAATTAGTATCTGGCAATTTTCCCTGAAATCGGTTCAGATATAGATATATAACAAAATCGCATTGTCTGTTAGGATACATATGTAGAATATACCCAAAGTGGTGAAGGGTATCATATAGTCGACCCATATTAAGATCCAATTCTACTTGCATTCTAAGGTCATATCGAACAATCTTCCTAAATCATTAGAAATGATCTACAGCGTGCTCTATGACATTCTAAATTGTTTGAACACAAATCAATTCTTTTAACACTTAACAAGGAACTAAAAAGTTCGAATGCAAACTTCACTTTTTTATTGTTTGTTTCAATCGAAGTGTTAACACACAATAATCGATTAAATTTATAAGCTAAGCAAAATAAAAAATAAAATAAAACGAAATAATCAAACGATAATCTTAACTCGCACTTGACATTGATATCAAAGACAAACATAAAACATATCAATAGAAATGACATAAAAGACGGGCAGTCAATGAGTTTGGCAGACAGACAGACATACAGACCGACCGACAAACAAATGAATGAATCTCAACTAAAAACAATGAACTCCAAATATGACGTGAGACATCCATTCCGCATTTAATCAAAATCCCATTCATATTTAGACCTGATTGACGGGTCGACGCCAACGAAGATCAGCGTCAGTGATTCTAAATATACCCAAGTTGTTTTTTTTTTATCATACCGATATTTCATATTTATCGACATTTATATTTTATTGTTTGTTATATTGTTGTTCTTGTTGTTGGTTTTATTGGTTATCATGATGTGATAAATTATGTTTGACAAGCATCGTTCGCTGTTAACACTTATTACTAATTATCATGGTGCAGTTAATTGGATCTCGTTAGAGTATCATAAACTGAGTTAATAACAAATAATTCGCTAATGAAGGCGCCACAGATGTTATTATTAATATTTCTGACATCACAGCCAGAACTTTGGACCCATGTCAATTGTCATGCTAACTTAAGCATCAAAATATTTGAAGAAAACCTGACAAATTCCCTATTGACAACACATACTTGTTTACATGTGGGCACTTCCGCTGTCACTTACTCGCCTTTCAGAGGCAAAATAAAATTTTCGAAAATTCATGAGAAAAAATACTCCAAACACAGGTGAAAACGTTGTTAAGTGCGACTGGAGCATTTGTCACTTCCTGTCATGAAATGAAGGGTAAAAAATAAAATAAGGCATTAAGTATAATAGCATTCAATGCTATATTTAAAATCGTTTTTCAACTAGGATGTTTGGTATTGAAAATGGCATATATTCAGCCACGTTTTGTATAGCCCCCATATAATTGTACCTCCAAATCTTCGGTATTTTCAAAATATTTCTAACGTTTTTCAACCAAATTGGTTTTCATTTCGTATTTCGTGTTCTAATTGGGTTATACATCTTCTTACAAAACATCATCCACATTAATCCTTTTTTTAGAATAGCCTCCATATAAAGCGGTACCTCGGTATGCCTATGCAAAATTTCAGAGCTCTATCTTTAATATTGCGGTATGACATAGAATTTTATTCTGAGGACCTAACATGTATATAACTAGGTCGGGGAAAAAGAAATCCATTATTTTTATATGAACTATAGGACTTTATTTAACATGCTTCGGAATGTCCGATTTGAGCCAAATATTCACCGTTTTTTTTTTGCATAATTTATTGTCATTTGAAAGGTAACTTCATAAGGCCTCTATCATAGAAGTCCTGCTCTCTAGATACAAATTTGTATACCCTTCACCACACAGGGTATTATGTCTTTGTGCATATGTTTGTAACAGGCAAAAGGAAAGGAAACAGGCCAATGACGAACCCTATTGAAATTGGAAAAATCGGTTCAGATTTAGATAAAGCTCCCATATATATCTTCGTCCGATTTGGTGTAAACGGTCCCTATATATTTCTCGATTTGCACGAAATTTGGTACAGCGTACTGAATAAGGTCTAGAATGATGTGTGTTAAGTTTCGTAAAAATCGGTTCAGATTTAGATATAGCTCCCATATATATTTTCGTCCGATTTAATGTTAATGGTGCACCCAAGTCCCTATATATCTTTTGCACGCAATTTGGCATGACGTACTGAATTGAGACTAGAATGATGTGTGTTATGTTTCTTAAAAATCGGTTCGGATTTAGATATAGCTCCCATATATAGTTTCGTCCGATTTATGGTGCATCAAACTCCACATGTTTCACAGATTGACATGAAATTTTGCACAACGTACAGTTGAGCATAGAATAACGTAGTTGCGTTTTATACAAGTACATACATAGTCCAATGTCCTTTACGAAACCTTTGAAGTCGATTTACATACTTGCGAATGACATGTTTATGGATTCACATTTACATAAATCTATACTAATAAAAGAGTAAAGTGATTGACTGACTGACTGATTTAACGATTCATCAACGCCCAGGCGAAACGGCTGAAGCTAGAATCTTGAAATTTTGGGTGAGGCTCACTCTTGATCCAAATGTGAAAGATAAGGCTGGGTTTTTTTTAAATCCGTACTACAACGGTACGAAAAGTACTAAATGTGATACCATTTGTATTTGGCGAACCGGTAGAGCTGGAACTATGGAATTTGATTTGGTGGTCGTTGATGGAGTGTAGGATAGATGTACCAAAGGATTTTTGGAAATTCGAACTATAGCTATCCGAAAAGTACGAAAATGTACTAAATTTGGTACAATTTCGTGGCATGTGAACGGATCGCATGTGTAATTTGGAGTGTGAAATGCAGGTTCCATTAAAAGAGATGGTTTTGAAAGCGTGTGCTCATGTGTACGAAAAGTACTATATGATACTATATTTGGTGCAAATTTATTTTGGAGGTACAAATCGAGATGGAATCCTACAATTTGGTCAGGATCACTGTTGAGGGGTAAGATTGAGATATGTAGGAATTTTGCGAAATTAATACTAATGTGTACTAATTTGTTATAATTTGCATTGTGGGTAAAGCGAAGAGTTGGAATCCCAAAATTTTGATTTAGGATCACTGTAAAGGTGTAGGATTGGGGTATGTAGGAAGGTTTGGAAATTGGTACTACTATGTACTAAAATTAGTAGCATTTGATTTGTTGGTGAACCGAAAGAGTTGGAATCCTGAAATTTTGATTTAGGAACACTGTGGAGGTGTAGGATTGGGGTACGTAGGAAGATTTGGAAATTGGTACTACTATATACTAAATTTGGTACAATTTGAATTGGGAGTGAACCGATAGAGTTGGAATCCTTAAACATGGATTTAGGATCACTATGGGGGTGTAGGTTTGGGTTAAGTTAAATATATCCCACATTCGCGAACGAAGTTGCGTGTATATGCTAGTATCACATATTTTAGTTCATCCGATTTCATGTTAATAGTCCTGTTTAATATACCCATAGTTAACTTTAACAAAACATTGTACAACCTATTTTCATAACCAAACTAGATCAAGTAGGAAGATGGGACCCATTGATCCACTCCTTCTGGTACATCCCCCACTAAGGGTCAAAATTTTCAATGTTTATAAATCTAATATCAGACAAAGTTTGATTTAAACCAAACTTTGTTCAACCTATTATCTTTACCAACCCTAGATCAAGATTGAAGATGAGACCCATCGGTCCACTCCTTCTGGTACCTCCCCACAAAGGGTTAACATTTTCAATATTTGTAATTCCAATATCATGCGAAAGATTTGAACCAAACTTTGCACAACTTATTACCTTTACGAAACCTAGATCAAGTCCGAAATTGGGTCCCGTCTGCCCTCTCCTCTGGTACCTTATCCAAAAAGGGTCAATATTATATAATCTTGTACATTTTATTTTAATAACCGAATTGATGAAGATTAAATCATAAAAATCTTCTATAAAACATATACCTTATATAAAACGAATAATAAAACCTGTGTGTAACTCCGAAGAGCTTCTTCGCAAACCATAGGCTGAGGATATATTTCTGTCGGAAACATCGATTGACACTTTTTTAATTGTTATATATCAAGTTTAAGCTCCCAATATGTGTTATTTGTACTAAAATTGTAACTTTATTTTCTAATTTCTTTAATTTTATTTAATGTTCTTATAAATCATATCGGCAAACTTTCTTCGTCCATAAACGTTATATTAAAAAAAACAGGATAATTGGAAAAACATGTTTTGTTTTGTGAGTTGTGAATCTAAAAAAATATCTTTCACACGATTAAAGAAATCAAACCTAACACGCGAGCTATCAAAAACCCATAAAATATAAAAAAAAAAAACATACGCGCATATGTTCACATGCTAATGAACCGATCTACTATCTAATTATAACTTTTCTCAACTAGCTGGTTGGTTGGTCGGCAGGTTCTTCGTGGTGGTGGTGTTGGTAACTAAGTAGGTGGATAACTTGTCAGCACATAATAGCCAATAATTGTTGCTAATAAAATATTAAACGAATTTTCGGCATCAATAAGGCTTAATATAATAATTTATTTTAATTGTATTTAGTGAAGATATAAATTTCGAAATTTATCGATCTAGTGGCTTCTTGTGAATATTGCGCTAAAAATACACTGAAACGTTATTTATTTAATTAATTCTTTTTATTTTTAAATTTCTGTTGCATTTTATATTTTGCGTCGAAGAAAAACTTTAAACAATGGCTGATGATAATTTTAAATGCTTATTGTTAATATAAATATTTTTTTAATTTTTGTATCGAACAATAGACCCTGTGACAATGCAGAAACAGATAGCCTCTGTTTTGACACAAGCTAAAATTATGGTCATTGTCTGTAGAATTGTTTAATGCAAACTATTACGAATGTGTCATTCGGTTTCGCCGACAGTTATATACAAAAATATATGGAGTTTATTAGAAGACGATCTAGACTTGCACACTGTGATACAGGATATTATATCTTTGTGCATATGTTTGTTACAGGCAAAAGGAAATGAGATAGACGCATGGTTCCTTTGAGGATATGGATAGAATCACGTTCTGAGTCGATTTATGCATGTCCGTCCGTCTGTTCGTGTATTCTTATAAACAAAGTACATGTCGCATTTATGATACGATTTGGATGAAATTTTGAAATTATTTGGCCCAAGCACGAACCCTATTAAAATTAAAAAAAAAATCGGTTCAGATTAAGATATAGCAATCATATATTTTCGTCTGATTTACTGTAAATAAGGATCCAAAGTGTCTATATTTCTTTCGATTTGAATTGAGTCCAGAATGATGTGCGTTAAGTTTCGTGAAAATCGGTTCAGATTTATATATATCGGCCATATATATTTTTGTCCGATTTAATGTAAATGATGCACCACAGTCCCTATATATCTTTCGATTTGCACGAAATTTGGGATAGCGTTCTGAAATAAGTCTAGAGTGATGTGTGTTAAGTTTCGTGAAAATCGGTTTAGATTTAGGTATAGCTCGCATATATATTTTCGTCTGATTTAATATAAATAAGCCACCAAAGTCCCTATATATCTTTTGATTTGCACGAAATTTGGCACAGCGTAATGAATTAGGCCTAGAATGATGTGTGCAGAGTTTTATGAAAAACGGTTCAGATTTAGATACAGCTCCCATATATAGCTTTGTCCGATTTTAGGTAAATAGTGCACCAAGGTCCCTATATATATTTCGATTTGCACGAAATTTGGCACAGCGTAATGAATGAAGTATAGAATGATATGTGTTAAGTTTCCTGAAAATCGGTTCAGGTTTAGATATAGCTCCCATATATATTTTCGTCCGATTTAATGTAAATGGTTCACCAAAGTCCCTATATATCTTTCGATTTGCACGAAATTTGGCAGAGCGTTCTGTATAAAGTGCAGAATGATGTGTGCTGAGTTTGGTGATAATCGGTTCAGATTTAGATATAGCTCCCATATATAATTTCGTCTGATTTAATGTAAATGGTGCACCAAAGTCCCTATATATCTCTCGATTTGCACGAAATTTGACACACCGTACTGAATTAAGTGTGTTAAGGTTCGTTAAAATCGGTTCAAATTTAGATATAGCTCCCATATATATTTTCGTCCGATTCTTAGTAAATAGTTCACCAAATAATAAAATTTAGGCCTATAGGCACATCGTATTGATAGCCTGACGTGTGCTAAGTTATTTTGAAATCGGTTTAAATTTAGATATAGCTCCCATATATATTTTCACCCAATTTTAAGTAAATAGTACCGCAACGGTGGAGGGTATAAAAAGGTTATTGATTGTATTAACCCTACAATCAATAACCGGGCCGGTATACATATAGATACAAATCATATATTTAATGCCAATGCTCCTTAAAAAATTAGAGGTCTGTTAGGATTCATCTCTTGAATATATCCAAAGTGGTAAAGGGTATCATATAGTCGGCCCCGTTCGACTTTACTACTTTCCTTCATTACCAAACGTTTCAGTCGTAGACGTAAAGATACAATGTGGTACCAAAACCTATATTTTAATAGATATTTTCTTCTTCAAATTGGATAATAAACTTGCCTGTACTCTATTCACATTGTAGTTAAAATTGTACTGAAACTTATCATTTGATTTGTTATGAATTCAGAACTTCTAAAATTGTTAAAGTACATCCAACAGAAAAATATTGTTCTTAGAAATCTTTATTAAATCATAAATACGGAAAATATTATAATTTTTTTTTGTTGTTTTTCGGTGAATCAATCATTTGTTATTTGGAAGTATTTGATACATTACGATCATGATTTATATGCATGATTTATGTATCAAGTAATGAACAAAAAACTATTCTAGTTATTCTTTTTGATGTTCTTTAACGAGTTTGTTTTCGATTTGTTCAGACTTCTTGAAAAACAAAACGCAAAAAATATCGTCTATTTATATGAAACATAATTAACAAATGATTCGTGAAGTTTTGCATACACACTCATACACACAGAAATAAAAAAATAATTATAAATAAATATATTTGATTTTATGCTAAGTATTTTTTTATTTACTAAATACCATGGAAATCAAGAAACAATGCAGAATAAAAAACTTAATCGTATAGTGTGTAATATGGTAAACATGAGTATGTATGTGTAATTCTCCAAACTAGTTGATTTGTTAAATCATTTATAACATGATGATGCTCTAAATGAAATGTTGAACGTGCCAACCTTTACAATAATTGACCATTGTGATATATAAATTAGTTCCACTTTAAAGTTTTAAATCGTTCAAGGTTTTTAACCTATGAATAGATGCAAAAAATCTATCAAAAACAATTAACAAAGGCCCTGAGAAATAGTCACAACACTTGCTCAATAAGAAGTTCCTTGTCAGAATTGCAAAATTACAATTTGGATCTCAGATGATTTCATTTGAATATTATTTTGCCTAACGAGACAAAATTTGTAATTACAGAAAAATCCTAATACCACTCAAAAATATTCAAGAGTGGCTCATTAAACCACTTTTAAACGCTCTTCAATTTAATATTTCTTTTAAAGTCTTAATAAAATATATTCCATTTAATAGAAATTCGACATACATTAAAGTATTTCTAGTCCATTATCTAAATGCAAATTTTATACAACTGGACGGACGGACGGACACGAAAAGTTAATTTCTTGCAAACCAGTAATTAAATATTATCATTTTTATAATTGCGATTTTTGATTATTTTTTTGCCTGGCAATTGCAATATTTGTTGCTATTTGAGGCTTAGAACATGTCATCGATAATAAATTAAACATATAATTATATAAAGAAGTAAATATAACTAAAAATATCATCAAAAGTTAATTGATTTTTTTTTTAAATTTCGGTTTTGTCAAGTTCAAGGATATTAAAAAAATGAAACAAAATAAAATTTTATTAAAATGTAGACATCATTGTTATCTATGGAATAAATGATTAATTATTGATTGTAAGGCATCTAGTGTAAATTGTTATTAGTACATTTGAAAGTTCATATCGAGACAAAACAACGTAAGGGTGGATCGTAAATGTGTATTTAAGAAATGATTTAGTTAAGGCAAAAAAAAAA
>NW_026876472.1:0-19669 GCF_032173495.1 Musca vetustissima | reverse complement strand
TTCTTAAGCGCGTTTTTCAACCGAATTCGCTGAAATTTGGTACATTGGGTTCTTATTGGGTACCAAATGTCCCTACTAAAAATTATATATATAGGTCCACTTTTTCTGGTAGCCCCCATATAAGGGTACCACCCCATATCCAGTTTTTGGGGGGTTCTGACCGTATTTTTTCACCGAATTGGCTGAAATTCGGTACTTTGAGTTCTTATTGGGTAGCAAATCTTTGTACTAAAAATTATAAATATAGGTCAATTTTTTCGGGTAGCCCCCATATAAGGGTACCCCCCAATATTCGGTATTTTAGGGATCTTGAGCGCGGTTTTCAACCGAATTCGCTGAAATTTGGTACATGGGGTTCTTATTGGGTACCAAATTTCCCCTCTAAAAATTATAAATATAGGTCCACTTTTTCTGGTAGCCCCCATATAAGGGTACCTCCCAATTTCCAGTTTTTGGGGGGTTTTGACCGGATTTTTTCACCTAATTGACTGTAATTTAGTAATTTGAGTTCTTATTGGGTAGCAAATCTCTTCACAGAAAATTATAAATATAGGTCAATTTTTTCGGGTAGCCCCCATATAAGGGTACCCCCAATTTTCGATATTTTGAGGTTCTTGAGCGCGTTTTTCAACCGAATTCGCTGAAATTTGGTAATTTGTAGTCGTATATGGTAATAAATCTCCCCACCAAAAATTATTAATATTCACCGCTTTTTAGGGGTAGTCCCCATATAACCCCCTTTTTTATACCCTCCACCATAGTATGGAGGGTATATTAGTTTTGTTTTTCCGTTTGTAACGCATCGAAATAATCATTTCCGACCCTATAAAGTATATATATTCTTGATCAGCGTAAAAAATCTAAGACTGAATTCGCTGAAATTTGGTACATTGGGTTCTTATTGGGTACTAAATGCCTCCACAAAAAATTATTAGTGTAGGTCCACTTTTTCTGGTAGCCCCCATATAACGGTACCTCCTAATTTTCGGTATTTTGAGGTTCTTAAGCGCGTTTTTCAACCGAATTCGCTGAAATTTGGTACATTGGGTTCTTATTGGGTACCAAATGTCCCTACTAAAAATTATATATATAGGTCCACTTTTTCTGGTAGCCCCCATATAAGGGTACCTCCCCATATCCAGTTTTTGGGGGGTTCTGACCGTATTTTTTCACCGAATTGGCTGAAATTCGGTACTTTGAGTTCTTATTGGGTAGCAAATCTTTGTACTAAAAATTATAAATATAGGTCAATTTTTTCGGGTAGCCCCCATATAAGGGTACCCCCCCAATATTCGGTATTTTAGGGATCTTGAGCGCGGTTTTCAACCGAATTCGCTGAAATTTGGTACATGGGGTTCTTATTGGGTACCAAATTTCCCCTCTAAAAATTATAAATATAGGTCCACTTTTTCTGGTAGCCCCCATATAAGGGTACCTCCCAATTTCCAGTTTTTGGGGGGTTTTGACCGGATTTTTTCACCTAATTGACTGTAATTTAGTAATTTGAGTTCTTATTGGGTAGCAAATCTCTTCACAGAAAATTATAAATATAGGTCAATTTTTTCGGGTAGCCCCCATATAAGGGTACCCCCAATTTTCGATATTTTGAGGTTCTTGAGCGCGTTTTTCAACCGAATTCGCTGAAATTTGGTAATTTGTAGTCGTATATGGTAATAAATCTCCGCACCAAAAATTATTAATATTCACCGCTTTTTAGGGGTAGTCCCCATATAACCCCCTTTTTTATATTAAAATAGTTTACAGATTTGTTCCGTGTGTTGCGGTTGGTTAGTCGTTACGGGGAATAGTCAATTTTTACCCTACAAAGACTATTTAGCCATCTGTTGTAAGCATTCCTCCTTCTAGAGATATTGTGATAAAAAAACTCAAACATGATGATAATGAAATATATCGGCAGACATTTAGGCATATCCCCAATATCGTGATACCTCCTGAAGGAAATAATTGAGATAAACAATTAAAATATTTGGTTCAAAATTGGCATATACCGGTCATTAATTAGGCATAGCCTCATATGATGATATCCCCAAATATTCACTATTTCCTACACTATGTAATCAATATTGGTCCCTCTATAGGCATAGCCTCATATAACTTTGTAATCTAAATTACTGTAGTTTGAAGATTTCAGACTCTACAATGCGCTATAAATATCAGTCCACTTTTTGGATCATACAGATTTTAGGAAAAATCCCCATTAAAAATTGCCGAAGTTTGTATTTAATGTACATAATGGTTTACATAAATCGGTATTATCGGTATGTGCTCACTTTTTGGTATGTTCCCTATATTTTCATTGCATGTATCTGTCAGTATAACTATGGTGGAGGGTATCCAAAGTTCGGCCCGGCCGAACTTAACGCTTTTTCACTTGTTTATATTAAAATTGTTATCCGATTTGTTCCGTGTATTGGGGTTGGGTAGTCGTTACGAAGAATAGTAAATTTTTACCCTACAAAGACTATTTAGCTATCTGTTGTAAGCATTCTTCCTTCTAAAGATATTGTGATAAAAAAACTCAAGCATATCGGCAGACATTTAGGCATCTCCTCAATATAGTGATACCTCCTGAAGGAAAGAATTGAGATAAACAATTAAAATATTGGGTCAAAATTGGCATATACCGTTCATTAATTAGGATTTTATACTCTACCATGCGTTATCAGTATCAGTCCACTTTTTGGATCTTACAGATTTTAGGAAAAATCCCCATTAAAAAGTTGCTGAAGTTTTTATTTGGTGTACATAATGGTTTACATAAATCGGTCTGTAGAATTATCGGTATATGCCCACTTTTTGGTATGTTCCCTACATTTGCATTGCATGTATCAGTCAGTATAACTATGTTGGAGGGTATCCAAAGTTCAGCCCGACCGAACTTAACGCTTTTTCACTTGATTTTTTTTTCAAATTCAAATTCGTCGGACAGGGACCTTACATAACAACACCAACTAGTCAGTCCGAATGCCTGAAACAAGAGTAGTCAAATCATGTGAAACTATGATACAGGGCTGAGACTCACGCGATAGCAGAACACAAGCATAAATGTCATCTGGCAACTGTTGCTACACAGATGGCTTCCGGCTAGCAGAAAAGACGGTACTAACACCTTTTATCGAAGAACTGAGTATCGAAATGTCACTTCGCCTACCAGATCACAATACGTGAATATGGAGTCACATAGGTATAATAGGCAATGAGATATCAAATCTACTCGTCATAAGTGCACAACTAAGGCCATGGGCGAAAAAGACTCACAGAATGCTTTGAAATTAAGAGGGGACTGAAAGAACACAAACAGTTTATCGGAAGATCTAAATAAACATAAAACAAAGCATGTCTTAAAGCTACCAAAAAGGAATTTAGCAGAGTACCATGTATTCTCAAAGGACATCTCAGCCTGCAATAACATGTACACAAAATGGGTGCATTGAAAGCAGCAGGTGTAAATCGTTCGGTAATTGTCCGTGTTTTGCAAGTCTTTGAACCAAATTCTTCACAAATTACTCCCATATTATTAACGAAATAACCAACCTAAGGCGGTTTAAGGGGACCCCCCCCATTCTCGGGGTCAAAATTTTTGTTGATATAATTCGAATCTACACTGATTAAAGAATGTCTCTACAAAATTTCAAGTGAAAATCTCAAGAACTCTTGAAGATATAGCCGATTTATTGTGTCAGCATCAAGTGACGGCTGAAGGGCTTCTCAAACTTTAAACGCGTTTTTCTCTTTTGCGAATGGCGGGCACGATAACTCAAAAACTAATAATCCAATCGGTTCCAAATTTTGCAACGTTTCTCTGGGAGTGTATAGCTCTCGTATGAACTAGGATAAAGCCAATCGGTGAAGATCTTTCTTATTTTTTAACTTGGTTTTTGGTAAAAAATCGGCGATTTTCCAAAAATATTTTTTCAAAGGTCCACCATTTTGTTAATTTTAGAGCGAAGTCAATAATCCTAGTTCATACGAGAGCCAGACATGTACTCTTTCTAACACCGTTGGAATTTTCGGATTCCGATGTTCCAGTGAGGAGTTATCATGCCCGCCATAATGTGGACTTTTCTTTAATTACAAAAAACAACAACAAAACAATAACAAAAATTTTTTGTAAATTATTTTTCTTCTCTTTTAAATCTTCAATTATATATGTGCAAAGTTACAAACCTTAACAAGCATTGGTTTTGATTTACCAGCCCATTGAAAATCTTGAAAAATTTAAATCGAGAATGGGTGGGGTTCCCTTAAATGGAAAAGGTTAAAGGACACTAAGGTAACAAAAATTAGGCGATAACACTATTTGAACGATATGGGTCCAACAATTTTCTTTTACTCCACAATAAGTCTGGATATTACCTTACTGCCACTTCCTATTGGAAATGGTGAGAATCAGTTAAACATTCATATATAATTTCATCCGTATTTCATAGTATATATATTCTTGAACAGCGTAAAATTCTATGACGATCTAAGCATGTCAGTCTGTCCGTCTGTCTGTTGTAATCACTCTAGCGTCTAAACGAATTGAGATAGAACGCCGAAATTTTGCATAGAGACGTCTTTTGTCTGCAGGCAGGTCAAGTTCGAAGATGGGCTATATCGGTCCACGTTTAGGTATACCTTCCAATATAAGGGTACCCCCAAATTTTCAGTATTTTGGGGTTCTTGAGCGCATTTTTCAACCAAATTCGCTGAAATTTGGTAAAATGGGCTATTTTTGGATACCAAATTTCTCAACTAAAAATCATAACTTTAGGGCCACTTTTTCTGGTAGCCCCCATATAACGGTACCTCTGCATTTTTTCACCGAATTGCCTGTAATTTAGTACTTTGAGTTCTTATTGTGTATCAAATCTCTCCACAAAAATTATAAATATAGGTCCATTTTTTCGGATAGCCCCCATATAAGGGTACCCCCAATTTTCGGTATTTTGGGGTTCTTGAGCGCGTTTTTCAATCGAATTTGCTGCAATTTGGTATTTTGTAGTCCTATATGGTAACAAATCTCCCTACCAAAAATTTTTAATATTCGCTCCCTTTTTGGGGTAGTCCCCATATAACCCCCTTTTTATACCCTCCACCATAGTATGGAGCGTATATTAATTTTGTTTTTCCGTTTGTAACTCATCGAAATAATCATTTCCGACCCTATAAAGTATGTATATTTTTGATCAGTGTAAAATTCTATGAAGATATAGCCATGTCCGTCTGTCTGTCCGAATTGAGATAGATCGCCAAAATTTTGCATAGAGTCGCCTTTTGTCTGCAGGCAGGTCAAGTTCGAAGATGGGCTTTATCGGTCCACGTTTAGGCATATCTCCCATATAAGGGTGCCCCCCAATTTAGGTCAATTTTTTCGGGTAGCCCCCATATAAGGGTACCCCCCAATTTTCGGTATTTTAGGGTTCTTGAGCGCGGTTTTCAACCAAATTGGGTTCTTATTGGGTACCAAATTTCTCAACTAAAATTTATAAATATAGGTCCACTTTTTCTGGTAGCCCCCATATAACGGTTCGTCCTAATTTTCAGTATTTTGGGGATTTTGATCGAATTTTTCCGCCGAATTAGTTGTAATTTAGTATTTTGAGTTCTTAATAGGTACTAAATCTCTCCACAAAAAATTATGAATATAGGTCCATTTTTTCGGATAGCCCCCATATAAGGGTACCCCAAATATTCAATATTTTGAGGTTCTTGAGCTCGTTTTTTAACCGAATTCGCTGAAATTTGGTATTTTGTAGTCGTATATGGTAGCAAATATCCCCGCCGAAAATTATTAATATTCTCCCCTGTTTAGGGGTAGTCCCCATATAACCCCCTTTTTATACCCTCCACCATAGTATGGAGGGTATATTAGTTTTGTTTTTCCGTCTGTAACGCATCGAAATACTCATTTCCGACCCTATAAAGTATATATATTCTTGATCAGCGTAAAATTCTAAGACGATTTATGCATGTCCGTCTGTCCGTCTGTCCGTCTGTCTGTTGTAATCACTCTAGCGTCTAAGCGAATTGAGATAGAGCCCCAACATTTCGCATAGTGTCGTCTTTTGTCTGCAGGCAGGTCAAGTTCGAAGATGGGCTATATCGGTCCACGTTTAGGCATAGCTCCCATATAAGTATACCCCCCAACAGAATTCGCCTACTAAAAATTATAAATATAGGTCAATTTTTTCTGGTACCCCCCATATAACGGTACCCCTCAATTTTCGGTATTTTGGGGTTCTTGACCGCGTTTTTCAACGGAATTCGCTGAAATTTGCTATATTGGGTTCCTATTGGGTAATAAATTTCTCCACAAAAAATTATGGATATAGGTCCACTTTTTCTGGTAGTCCCCATATAACGGTACCTCCTAATTTTCAGTATTTTGGGGGTTTTGATCGTATTTTTCCGCCGAATTAGGTGTAATTTAGTATTTTGAGTTCTTAATAGGTACCAAATCTCCCCACAAAAACTTATGAATATAGATCCATTTTTTCGGATGGCCCCCATATAAGGATACCCCCAATTTTCGGTATTTTGGGGTTCTTGAACGCGTTTATCAACCGAATTTGCTGAAATTTGGTATTTTGTAGTCGTATATGGTAACAAATCTCCCTACCAAAAATTATTAATATTCGCCCCCTTTTTGGGGTAGTTCCCATATAACCCCCTTTTTTATATTAAAATAGTTATCTGATTTGTTACGCGTTTTAAATTTGGTTCTAAGACTCTGTTGTAATCATTTCACCTGCGGAGGATAGCGAGATAAAAAATTAGAACGTAAGGTTCGATAATGAACTATAGCCGCATTTAGTCCTAGCCCCTGTGTGGAGGTACCAGAAGAAGTGGACCGATATTCCCCATCTTCGAATTTGAACTAAGTTTGGAAGAAATAATAAGATGTGCGAGGTTTGAATGAAATCCAACTTTACTGAAACGGATTTGGTCCAAAGAAACATGGGGTCTAGAACCAATATTTCGATGAGGCACATTTTCATTGTGTTAAAGTGTATTAGCTGTAAGGCTGGAGGTATAATTATCCATTAAAATTTTCTGAAATTTGTATTGTTGTTTACATTATGGTTTACATAATCCGTTTTAGAAATGTCGGTATAGGTCCACTTTTTGACATGTTCCCTATATTTTCATTTCTAAACCTGCCTGTATATCTATGGTGGAGGGCAGGGACGTACGCAGGGGGGCGGCCCTCGGGGCCCGGGACCCCCGAAATGAATTTTTTTCACAGTAAATTTATGATTGCAACAGCGAATTTTTTTCATTTTGTACTACCGAAATGAAATCCTGTGTACGTTGCTGGTGGAGGGTATCCAAAGTTCGGCCCGGCCGAACTTAACGCTTTTTCACTTGTTTATATTAAAATAGTTATCTGATTTGTTCCATGTGTTGGGGTTGAGTAGTCGTTAGACTATTTAGCCATCTGTTGTATGCATTCCGCCTTCTAAAGATATTGTGATAAAAGAAACCTCAAACATGACGATAAAGAAATATATCCGCAGACATTTAGGCATCTCCTTAATATAGTGATACCTCCTGAAGGAAAGAATTCAGATAAACAATTAAAATATTGGGTTCAATATTGGCATATACAGGTCATTAATTAGGCATAGCCCTCATATAATTATATCCCCAAATATTCACTATTTCCTACACTATGTAATCAATATTGGCCCCCCTTTAGGCATAGCCTCATATAACTTTGTAATCTAAATTACAGTAGTTTGAGGATTATATACTCTACCATGCATTATCAGTATCAGTCAACTTTTTGGATGTTACAGATTTTAGGGGAAATCCTCATTAACAATTGGTGAAGTTTGTATTTGGTTTACATAAATCGGTTTGTAGAATTATCGGTATATGCCCACTTTTTGGTATGTTCCCTATATTTTCATTGCATGTATCTGTCAGTATAACTATGGTGAAGGGTATCCAAAGTTCGGCCGAACTTAACGCTTTTTCACTTGTTTTAGTTTGTTTTTCTATTTGCCACTCATCGAAATACTGATTTCCGGCCCTTGATATATTCTTGATCAGCTTAAAATTTAGTGGCTAGCTAGATATATTACTAACTGCTAAACGAATTGAGATAGATCGACTAAATTGTTCATACAATTTGTCTTTTGGTATTTTGACGATTTTATGCTGTAATTTGGTATTGTGGGGTACTTGCTAGGAAAAACTGATCAGTATCGGTCCACATTTAGGAATAGCCTCCATATAACGGTACCCCCAAATCAGAACTCCGTACTCCGAGTAATTTTATGCTTTGGGTTCACATAAGGTATCAAATCTTCCCACTAAAAATTATCAATAGCGGTCCACTTCTTGGGTAGCTCCAATAGAATGGGGCACCAAATATTCATCTTTAGAATTTTTGACAAGTTTATCGGCCGATTTTGCTGTAATTTGGTACGTTGGGTTCTACATGAGTACTAAATCTTCCCGCTAAATATTATTAACATTGGTCCGAGTTTTCGGATCGACCTCTTATAATGGTATTCCCAAATATTATAGTTATTTTTGTGGTTATGAGGGCATTTTCCTACGGATATTTATATAGATAGTTATACCTTCACCACACTGTGGTACAGGGTATAATGTCTTTTTGCATATGTTTGTAACAGGCAAAAGGCACCGAGATAGACACATGGTTCCTTTTGAGAATATGTATAGAATCACCTTCTAAGTCGATTTATGCATGCCGTCCGTCCGACCGTCTGTCTGTCCATGTTAAATTGTAAACAAAGTACAGGTCGCATTTATGATCCGAATTGGATGAAATTTGGCATACGTCACTTATTTGGCCCAAGCACTAACCCTATTGAAATTGGGAAAAAATTAGATTTCACATTTATATACACTGCGTATCATAACTATAGACGCACCCTTAATTCAATTGGTATGTTAGTTGACAAATAAAATGGTACCATTAAGTTATTGTTCACAATAAAACGATCAAAAACACATATTATTCATCAAAAATAAGTAATTTATTCTCTATGGTTTCGCCTAATTCTGCACTTTCAAAATTGCTGGTGTTGCATAACTATAGACGCACTTTTACAAAATTAGAAAAAATTATTTTTTAAAACTTAAATAAAATAAAATAACTTTTATAAATAATGGGTAGGGCCTCCCTTATTTTGAATAAGTTCAACAATTTTATCCATCACACTGTTGTTCAAAATTATTCGCAAGTCTTCATCGATTGACCGCTATTCATCGAAAATCACTTCCTGGAGGTAAAATACCGTTTGGTATTGGAGGTTTTCTGCATAGACACGATGAGTCAAGATTCCACACATGTTCTCGATCGGATTCTTGTCGGAAATTTTAATATTTTTCGATTTTAACCATAGTTGAGTATGGCGACTTTTATGAACTGGTGCGTTGTCCTGCTAAAAAACGAGTCCTTGATTGTTGCTGCTTTCCAAAAATGGCAATAATTTGTCTTCCAAGTCTTGAACGTACCCCATTGAATTCATCCGATAACATGGATATGCCAAATAAAGCATTCCGTGGCTATAAAATGCTCCCAAGGTGGCGGTTACCGAAATATCGTTATTTCTTAATACGATATTTCCTTAATGGCCTTGGGAGCATTTTATAGCCACGGAATGCTTTATTTGACATTTCCATGTTGTCGGATGGAGTACGTTAAAGTCTTGGAAGACAAATTATTGCCATTTTTGGAAAGCAGCAACAATCAAGGACTCGTTTTTTAGCAGGACAACGCACCAGTTCATAAAAGTCTCCATACTCAAGTATGGTTAAACTCGAAAAATATTAAAATTTCCGACCAGAATCCGATCGAGAACATGTGTGGAATCTTGACTCATCGTGTCTATGCAGAAAACCTCCAATACCAAACGGTATTTTACCTCCAAGAAGTGATTTTCGATGAATAGCGGTCAATCGATGAAGACTTGCGAATAATTTTGAACAACAGTGTGATGGATAAAATTTTTGTACTTATTTAAAATAAGGGAGGTCCTACCCATTATTTATAATAGTTATTTTATTTAAGTTTTAAAAAATTAATTTTTCTAATTTTGTAAAAGTGCGTCTATAGTTATGCAACACCAGCAATTTTGAAAGTGCAGAATTCGGCGAAACCATAAAGAATAAACTAATTATTTTGTTTGAATAATATGTGTTTTTGATCGTTTTATTGTGAACAATAACTTAATGGGTCCATTTGATTTGTCAACTAACATACCAATTGAATTAAAGGTGCGTCTATAGCTATGATACGCAGTGTATAGCTCCCATATATATTTTCGTCCGATTTTAGGAAAATAGTGCACCAAAGTCCCTATATATCTTTCGATTTGCACGAATATATTGAATTAGGTCTAGAATGATGTGTGCTTAGTTTCGTGAAAATTGGTCTAGATTTACAAATAGCTCCCATATATAGTTTCGCACGACTTTATGTAAATGGTACACCAAAGTCCCTGAAAATAATAAGATTTGCTAGCTTGTGGCATAGCGTATTGAATTAAGTCTAAAATGACGTGTGCTATGTTTTGTGAAAATCGGTTCAGATTTAGATATAGCTTCCATATATAGTTTCGCCCGATTTCAGGTAAATGGTGCACCAAAGTCCCTGCTAATCTTTTGATTGGCATGAATTTTGGTATAGCGTACTATATTAAGTCTAGAATGATGTGTGCTAAGTTTCGTGAAAATCGGTTCAGATTTAGATATTGCTTCCATACATAGTACCGTCCGATTTTAGGTTAATGGTGCACCAAAGTCTGTGAACATCATTCGATTTGCACGAATTTTGGCATATCGTATTGAATTAAGTCTAGAATGATGTGTACACCTCCTACATATATTTTCGTCCGATTTTAAGTAAATTGTGTACGAAAGGGCGATTGACACAACGTATTGAAATTAATATAAATTAATCGCTGGCAAGTTTGCTTCAAATCGGTTCAGATATAGATATCTCGTAGCTTTCATATGTAATTTCGACTTATTTATTGAGATTAAATCTTAAACCGTGCAGCATACCGAATAGCGTGTGTCAAGTTTGCTTTAAATCGATTTACACAAATTTGTCACACTGTGCGCAAAGGACTCTAAACTTGCCCAAATGAAATGAAATTTAGCATAGGTTCCAGAAAGACATAATAATCATATATTTAAGTTCGTTCAATTTCATGTCAAAATTCCTTCAAAAAGGCGACGTCTTTTCGGATACATATGTACCCAAAGTGGTGAAGGGTATCATATAGTCGGCCCAGTCCGACTTTACTACTTTCCTTACTGGTTTTAAATTAAAGTAGACACAACTTCCACCAAATTAAAGTTTGGAGGTCAATATCACGGTCAGTTGCCAACGACAGATCAATTAACCCAAAACTATTCACTTTTTTATATACTTAAGTAATTCGCGAGTTATAAAGGGGTGAACCTCCGCTTCAGCTATGTTAAAAAATTGAAAATATTGCCGATATATATATATATATATAATTGATCACATATAATGTCTATATATGCGCGTGTTTAACCGAAATTGAGTACATTGGGTTCTTATTGAATGACAAATATATCCACTATAAATTATAAATATGTGTCCAGCCCCCGAGTTCGGTATTTTGGGGTTCTTGAGTGCGTTTTTCAACATAAATCGTTGTAATTTAGTATTGTCTAGTCGTATATGGTAACAAAACTCCCTCCAAAAAATTATTAATAAACAGGCTCTTTTAGGAGTAACCCCCATATAATCCTCTTTTAATATCCACCACCATAGTATGGAGGGTATTTTAAGATTGTTTTTCCGTTTTTAACTCATATAAATAAATATTTCCCTATAAACATTTCCGTCTATCTGTTGTAAAGACACTTTTCAACCGAAACCGCTCAACATTTGGTTTCTTATTGGGTTCCAAATTTCTCCACTAAAAATTATAAATATCGGTACACTTTTTCTGGTAGTCCCATATAACGGTGCAGATGTTAATAATGTTTTAATATCTTTTTTACAGAAAATAAAAATTCGGACAAAAATTTTACAAGATATATCCCTCTTTTGATATAGTTCATAAATAAGGGTGCCACGTGCAACCTAAAGCACACATAAATAAAATCCGTGTTTTTTTTATTCCGCCTTGCCAAACTCTGTACTTTTTGACCCTAACTTTGACGAGTCTGTAGCCATATGTTTATAATAAATCACAAATTTACAGAATATATGTGTAAATATAATATGCAAAAATCTCCCTATTCATAATAAATTGTACATACATATTTCCTTTGCTTACTTTCATACCTTTGTTACCTTGCACTCGATACCTTGCCTGAGGATTTTCCCCCCTTCTCAACAATAAATCTATTCTGTATGTCCAAAATGATAAAAACGAAAGAGAGATATTTTTATTTATGTGAAAAAATAAAGTATGTCCAAAAGAAAAAAAGTAACTAGGTTTACTGCTGCCACCATACAACCGTACAAACATAGCAGTACTTTATGTCCTTGACCAGATGAAATGAAATGTATGGCCATGTGTCTGTGAGTGAGAGTGTGTGTATTTGTGTCGATTCGACAAAGAAACTATTTCGTTCACTTAGTTTCGTTCTTTATGTGATGATGCACTTTAAAATCACATAATACAGACATATTTGCATCTAGGAAATGGATCAAAGAATTTTTGTTTGTTTCAATATTTGAGTAGAATAGTTTTTTTTGTTTTTCTCTGGTTTTTTAAATATTGTGTAGTAGTGTTAGGGGAAAAAATAAAAAGTACATTCAAATGTATGCTAACAAATTGATTTAAGAATTTATCCGAAAAAAGTCAAAGTAAATATTTGTATGTTTAATGAAATCATTGTGTGTTTTATCGACAAAAAGAAATCTTTTACTTTTCATTGGAATTTAAGACAACAAAAACAACAACAAATTCTCAATTGAGTAATACTTCTCTATTGAAATTGATACTCGTACATATGTTCTATAATAGTTATTTATTCCAAGGATTATCCCATCTTTTGGAAAGGATTAAACATATATTCAAGTGGAATTATTTGAAAAAAAAAAATATTTTCTATTTTAAAATTTTAGTTTAAGAACCAGTAAGGAAAGAACAAAAGGACGCTACAATATTTTGGGTGTACACAAGAGGATATAATAAAATATTTATTGAAAGCATTTTTAATAGTTCTACCGAATTGAACCAAGCTCAACAAATGTTCCTCTCTAATAAGTCTGTTGTAAGTTAAACAATCGATCGGAAATTCGTAGCATATTTTGAAGGCTTATGAAAAATTCATGTCAACCGGGAAACTTTTATAAAATTGCACAAAATTATGTATGATAATTATATGTAGAAGTAAATCGATATAAAGCAGATTTCAGACAAGCAATTCGGAATACTGCAGCATAACAAGCCATAACTAAAATTGAACCGTATAGAGTTGAAAATTGAATAGCATTGGGCCGTGGGGCAAATAATTGTGTAAATATTAAAGTCTCCAAGGCCCAAGTTGATGTTGTCCGTATTACCCCATATATACCTAGTCAGCATGTTTTCTGAACTTTATAATTTGCTTATACATTGTACTTTTGGTCAATTGGTCTTATCACGCTCTTATAGGTCCAATGTATCGCATTTGTACTGAAAACTTATTTAGAGCCTATGGCTTATCTTCAGAAAGACACGCATCTCGGGGCTTTGTGTACTCTTGGCGTTTCAATTGAAGTCTACAGTGTTGCGAATTTAACACTTTAAGTTCTAGATTTAACCCTTTTAAAACTCGTTTATCACCATAGAATTTTATATAACTCCTAGCACTTTTTCCAAATTTTTAATTTTTTCTGGATTTTTTATAACTTTTGGTTTCAGCTAAAAAATGGCGACTTAACATTAACGCATTGTAATTTTCCCTATGTTTCTCGCAGTGAGTTTGATTTTTCAATGCTAAAAAATGGGCAGAACATGTATAAACATGTAAGAACAACGTAAATTCGGCCCAGTCGAACTCCTTTGTACAATCCAGCATGTGGTGTGCATTCAAAATTTATTTAAAATGGTAGTACTTCAAAGTACAGGTCGCATTTATAATCAGAATTGGATACAATGTAACCCCAGAACATATATATTTTTCGATTAGCGCGAAATTTGGCACAGCGTACTGAATTAAATCTAGAATGATGTGTGTTAGGTTTCTTGGAAATCGGTTCAGATTTAGATATAGCTCCTATATATATGTTCGTCCGATTTAATGAAAATGGCGAACTACATTCCCTGAATATCTTTCGATTTGAACGAAATTTGGCATATCGCACTGAATTATGTCTAGACTGACGTGTGTTAAGTTTTGTGAATATCGGCTCAGATTAAAATATAGCTCCCACATACATTTTCGTCGTATTTAATCTAGAATGATGTGTGCTAAGTTTTGTGAAAATAGGTTCAGATACAGTTTCCATATATATTTTCTTCCGATATTATGTAAATTGTGCACTAAAGACTTAAAGTTTTTCCGATTGACACACAATTTTATAAATTGAAGTTAATAGAAATTAATCTCTGACAAGTATCGTTGAAATCGTTTCGAGTTTATATATAACCCCCACATATATATTTCGATTTTAGGTAAATGGTGCACTAAATTCCTAATGTTGGTCCGATTGACACGACTTTTTTCACAACGTATCAATTTGAGACTAGAATGATGTTATTGCCGTTTGGGTGTCCTATTGGGATTAAATTTTGAACAGTGCTGCAAGTTAGCTTTAAATGAAGTACTCCTATTCTACGCAAACGACTTTAAATCTGCCCGAATGAAATGAAATTTAGCCTAGGTTGCAGAAAGGCATGTGTATGGATTGATTTTAGTCGGTTCACTTATAATATCACATATTTAAGTTCGTTCAATTTCATTCATATACCCAAAGTGGTGAAGGGTATCATATAGTCGGCCCAGTCCTACTTTCCCTACTAGTAATAGGAAGATTTTCTACCCAGAACCCAAAATACCAAATTACAGAAAATTCGGTTAGCAAAGCTCAGTCTCCAATATCGTTTTTGGTAAATATCGGTTAATATTTAGGGGATTAAAGTTAACAGAAAGTTCGATTTTCGTGGAAGTTGTGTAGAGTATTATATGGTCGGCTCCGTCCGACTATACTGCTCCACCCACTGGATAGTTCTGTAATGTAGGTTTCCCCAGAATATGATTGACGCAGTCAATTAGTACCTGGTCAACAGTTAGCTCATATAAAGAACTGGCTTCAATTTATCTTCTGGTTGAAAATCTTTCTCTATACTGACAACGTGTGGCTGTCGATTTTAGTAAGTTTGAGGATTCCCAAACCTATTTACACCGTATTTTACATTTTACATTTTTACTAGTCCAGATTTTGGTATAGCCACTGTAAAAGGATATCTTCCAATCTTTGCTAGTTAAAGGATTTTGGAGCTAGAATATTATCGATATTGGTCCCCATTTATGCATGGCTCCCAATAAGGGTATCTCTCGATTTTCAATATTTTGGGTACTTTGAAATCATTTTTAATCGAATTCGGAGTAGGCCACATATAATACCGCTTTTACAACCTCCGCCATAACATGAAGTGTATATGAATTTTGTCATGTTGTTAGTAGCTCATCGAAATACGCATTTTTTTATCAGGGGGAAATTCTATGACGATCTAGCCGTGTTCGTTCGTCTGTTGTAATTACGGTCGAATTTAACGCCTTTTCACGTCTTTAGACTTTAAGTTCGATCGTGTTTATGGCAGGCTTCATTATTTGGTTCTTTTGAATGTCTGAATTTATTTTTTTATACATTTAAATTTTTAGCGGAATTTCCATACAATATCGCTGAGAATTATAATTTTAAATACATTTTGAGATATAACCTCATTTGTTATTTGCTTCACACATTGTTGTCTATAAATTCTATCTGAGGATAGGTCATTCCAACGTTGTCTTCTCTATGGATATATCACATCAAATTGTCGATTCCGGCAATATCATTGCTATCTAATATCACAACTTTCACAATTTATGCAGCAGGCAATACAAATATGCAAATACCAATACAACTGGCCATAACCTTGTTAAATAAATCCTATGGAAATGACACAAAAAGACATTCCATAACGGAAAACACAAAACAAAGGAGAGAAAGGAAGAAAACCCAAAACTAAATCTGCTATCGATAAAAATTATCAAAGTATGCAAATGCAAACAAATTCCATTTCTGTTTATATCGAACACCTGAGAATGTTAAATAAAGTCACCTTTTGTTATATGGAAATCATGTGTGTGCACCCATTTCCAACTCCTAAGCCAACTGATTGTCTAGTTATTGGAAAATATAGAAAAGAAAATTGTCTTCTATCTTTTGATGTGCCACTACCACCATCACACATAAATAGTTTCTATTCAAGAGAAAAATGCATTCAAATAAAAGTTGAAATATTCATGTTTGTGTGAGTGTGGATGTGGGTTTTTTAGTGAAAGTTATAAGAATGAGTATTGGTTACCACTTTCTGTACGTGAGTGCGTGTGGGTGTGTGCGTAAGTGTCTTGCTATGCCCGGGCTTCTATGAAACATTTGAAAGGATCCTTTACTTTTAGATTTGCAACAGTATTTTTTCTATCTTTCTTCCTTTTTCCATCTAAGCCAACTGCAACAAAGTTATTGAAACCTGTTAAATATGCTAAAGTTGTTGCGGAACTATGTGCCCTCGAAAGTATGCAACAAACACAAAAAATAACGAAGAACAAAAAAATATTCCTTGTATATAGGAATCTTTGTAATTTCTAGATAACATTAAAGATTTGCTTTGATGATGAGGTGGATAAGAGTAGGAAGGAAGATGCAATAACTCTGTGGATACCAAGACCCCAACAGCTTCCGCTTTTTTTTTGAAAAATATGGAAATTGTATAAATGCATAGCCGTTGTTGTTGTTGCGTTCAATTCCAGATTTGACTTTTTTTTTTTGTTTTAACAACCTTTCCTGATTGTTGTTGTTGCTGTTTTGATGCTTCGACAACTGCGACCAATACTAACTTGGTTCCGTTGTATTTTTATACCCTTCACCACACTGTGGACATGGTATTATTTCTTTGTGCATATGTTTGTAACAGGCAAAAGAAAATATGCATAGAATCACTTTCTGAGTCGATTTACGCATGTCCGTCTGTCCGCCCGTCCATGTATATTTGTGAACAAAGTACAAGTCGCATTTATGATCCGATTTGAATGAAATTTGGCCCAAGACACTTATTTGGCCCAAGGACGAACCCTATTGAAATTGGGAAAAATCGGTTCAGATTTAGATATAGCTCCCATATATATTTTCGCCCGATTTAAGGTAAATGGTGTACCAAAGCCCTATATATCTTTCGATTTGCACGAAATATGGCACAGCGCAATGAATTAAGTATAGCATGATGTGTGCAAAGTTTAATGAAAATCGGTTCAGATTTAGATATAGCTCCCATATATAGTTTCGCCCGATTTAAGGTAAATAGTCCACTAAAGTCCCTATGTATCCTTCGATTTGCACGAATTTTGGCATAGTGTACTGAATTAGGTGTAGAATGATGTGTGTTAAGTTTCCTGTAAATCGGTTCGGATTTAGATATAGCTCCCATATCTATTTTTGTCCGATTTAAGGTATATGGTGTACCAAAGTCCCTATATATCTTTCGATTTGCCCGAAATTTAGCATAGCGAAATGAATTAGGTATAAAATGATGTGTGTTAAGTTTCATGAAAATCGGTTAAGACTTAGATATAGCTCCCATATATAGTTTCGTCCGATTTTAGGTAAATAGTCCACTAAAGTCCATAGATAGATCTTTTGATTTGCACGAATTTTGGCATAGTGTACTGAATTAGGTCTAGAATGATGTGTGTTAAGTTTCCTGAAAATCGGTACGGATTTAGATATAGCCCCATATATATCTTCGTCCGATTTAAGGTAAATGGTGTACCAAAGTCCCTATAGATATTTCGATTTGCACAAAATTTGGCATAGTGTACTGAAATGAGTTTGGAGTTATTCGGATATTTTCATCCGATTTTACACAAAATTACACAAATTTTGCTCAACGAACTAAAGTTTTGAAATCGGTTCAGATTATGATAGTGCTTCTATATATATTTTCGCCCGATTTTAGGTAATTTTGTCCCATTTTAAGATGCAACCCTATATCTGAACAAATGAAAAGTTTAATATAGGTTGCAGAATTCGACGTCTGTTAGCATTCATCTGTTGAATATACCCAAAGTGGTGAAGGGTATCATATAGTCGGCCCCGCCCGTCTTTACAACTTTCCTTACTTTTTTTGGAAAAATATGGTAATTCTATAAATGCATAGCCGTTGATGTTGTTCAATTCTAGATTTGATTTTTATACCCTACATAACTATGTTGTCAGGGTATTATAGCTTTGCGCAGCCCCAAGAGTTTGTAACGCCGCGTAATATTGGTCCTAGACCCACCTTTAAGTATACCGATCGTCATATCTCGACTAACTGAGTCGATCTAGACATAGTTGTCCGTCCGTCCGTCTGTCCATTATAATTTGTAAACACGATACAGGCCACAGTTATGGACCAATCTTCACGAAATTTTGCATGTAGAATGGGATCTGACCAATGAAGACCCCTATTGTTTTTGATAAAAATCGGTTAATATTTAGGGGATGAAATGGACCAAATACTTAATTTTTGTCCGTTTTTCTCCGATCTCTCCAGAGGCCGCAATCATGGCCCGAACATCGCGAAATTTGACATGGAGAAGGGGATTGGGCCAAAGAATAATCATGCCTATTTTGATAAGGATTGGTCAATATTTAGCGGGTCACATGGACCCTGACTTTTGTGTGAAAAATTACAACATTTGTATTCTATGGCGTATATATTTACTCCTGAAGGACCTAGATCCGTAGATGTGAGAGTTATACGTAAATATTTACAGGTGCTTACGTATTCAGATATTATTTAGTAACCCATTAGCACACTAGAGGGCAGAAATATAGCGCTGATCGCTTTGAAATTTTCCATTAGATTCCAGTTATGGCCCAGGACAACGCCTATACTTTTCGGTGATGATTAAATAATAATTTTGGGATGTAGTGGACCGAAAACTTAATTTTTATGTTTTATTCGATTCAACCTATAGGCTACAATTGTAAGGCCAACATCACAACATAAACCACGGTAAAGAGAATCTGGACAAGTACAGTCCCCGTCTACTGAATATTAGAATTAGATCGCGAAATATTGGCAAAGCTCTGAATATAGAACCATAGAAAGTTAGATTTTCGTGGAAGTTGTGTAGGGTATCATATGATCGGCCCCGTCCGACTATAATGCTCCGCTCACTGGTTTTGTTGTAACAATCTTTCCTGATTGTTGTTGTTGCTGTTTTGATGCTTCGACAACTGCTACCAATACTAACCTGGTTCCGTTGTATTTTATTTTTTTCGTTTCTATTCCCCTCTCTCTGCCTCTCTCTCCTTGGTCTATCTATCTGATTTTTTGTTCACAATCGGATTAAGGTACACCATAAATGGAGAAACTTGTTAGCTTTTTGCATTTATATTTATGTTTATATGTGAGCCGGTGTCTAACTTTGTGGTATATACGACTAGTTATGTATATAC